>NC_056745.1:671811409-671883219 GCF_019279795.1 Protopterus annectens
ACATGACAGGGCTCTGCAGGATGCATGCCAGGAAATAGTAGGTGCAGCGTGCAGAAATAGTAAGGGAAGGTCGAAGGTAATCCATTGCAGGCAAGAGTAATGCAACACCAAAGGCAACAGCGTTGCAGTGCCAACGGTAAAACACGGAAGATGATCCCCAGATACGGCCGCACAGACACACCCTATGGCATCAGCGGGTGTACAGCACAATAGTATAAAGTGTGAATGCACACAACACACAGCCGTGTATTCCCAAACGCCGCACCATAGGTGTAAACACACGGGGAACTTTTAAAATGTACATGTTGGGTGCTGCGTGGCGTGATCCATCAGCATGTGTTAGAGACAGGCGGTGTTGTGGAGGAGGATGCCGACAACTACCGTAGGCCTCAGAGGAGAAGGAGAGTGTTCAGACCAAGGGTAACCTACCAGGGGCTACAAGACCTGGAGATAGTAGAGCGTTACAGGGTGGATAGGGACACGTTACAGCAAATAGTGGAGCTGTGGCGGCCATGCCTGAGAACAACAAACAATAGAGGGGCCATCCCAGTGGACACAAAGGTATGTGTAAGCTTGCGAATACTGGCCACAGGTACCTTTCAAAGGCCAACTGGGGATATAATGGGCATCTCACAGGCATCAGCATCCAGGGTACTACACCAGTTTCTGGATGCCATGTTACCACATGCCAATGAGCATATATACTTCCCCAGATCTCAGGAGGAGTTGGCTAGCAATATCGCCACTTCCACCGTGTGGCACAATACCGGAGGTACTGGGTGCGATAGACTATGCGCACATAAAAATCAAGTCACCACCTGGGGAGCAGGGTAGGCGCTACATAAACCGCAAGGGATTCCCCTCCATCAATTGCCAGGTCGTGTGCAATGCGCAGGGCATTATCATGGATGTGTGTGCTGGCAGCCCTGGAAGCTACCACGACTCCCATATCTGGCATGCCTCACAGCTGTACCAGGTATTCGCCAGGGGGGACATCCCACAAGGCCACCTTGTGGGGGATGCTGGCTATGCACTGGAGCCGTGGATGATGACTCCCATCAGAAATGCACACACACACATGCAAGAACGCCATAATGAGGCACACGCACAAACCAGAATAATCATAGGCGTGTGTTTGGGATGCTGAAATCACGGTTCCGGTGCTTGGATACATCCGGTGGAGCCCTGCAGTACTCTCCAGGCACATGTGCCCACATATTCATAGTATGTGCCATGCTACATAATATGATCCTGCGGAAGCAGCTGCTGCAGGGACATAATGGTGAAGGGCCACAAAGCCCACCACAACTGCCAAGGCCAGTCCAGGCACAGAGGGTTCAGGACCATGAACACACTGTGCCAGCCCCAGTAGGCAGGCGGAGGCGTACCCAATATGCCTATGCCCTGGCAAAGAGGAACATATAGCACATACTCTGACAGCGTAGGCCCCATGGACTGACACCTCCCTACCTGCACACACAGTGAAATGGACGGCACACAAACATGACCACCCGTAAAGTGTACCGTATGGGTGGCCCCATGTGTGACTCCAACATAGGCAGCCCCAAACACTGTACACCCAACAGCCAGTGGAGCATGGAGCGCCAACACCTGAACATGCGGGTCCTACAGCAGGCGGCGTTGCTGTATGCTGCCACGTTAGCGCAAGGTGTATACATATAAACATATATATATGTGCATATACATATATGTAGATAGATATAATTACATATATAGAAATATATGTACACATATACATATAAGTACTACAGTTAAGACAGGGAATCAGAGGGATGTAAGGTGACTGAGATGTAACACGCGATATCTGTACATAGTATACATAGTGAAGCGACAACCTGAGCATCCGGGAGGTTTAACAGAAGAGGATACCGCCAACCATGGAAAGGGCAACATACGAAATGCATAACGCGAGTCGGAATGATCGCCAGACCACAGTACTGTAACAGTACATGCGGGTAATAGTATGATGATATGAGGGGAGGTAGACACCGCCGCGTGTCATGACCGCAGGTACTGTGTGCAACCGTCCCGTGAGTGCCTTAGTATGTGTATGTGTGCGGTGAGGGTGCCGTGTGTGTTGCTGTGCGAGTGTAATGTGTGTGTCTCCGTAATATGTGTATGTTGGTGCCATGTTAGAGGCAGAGTGGAATAATATGTGTAGGCATACGGTACATTAGCCACAGGCATATGTACACCAGTAGTCCCAAAGTAGTAGTGAGAGCCCCACCCTGGCTAGGCGTGTGGCGACGTAGAACGATACAAAGTGACAATGTCCCAGATTGTAGCACAGGAATATACCCCACAGGAAATGGAAAGGACGTATGTACTACTCATGCCCGTATGTATGACACCGATATGCTAATTGCAAAATGATACATCGGCAAAGTCACACAGCAATAGGTATGTACCGCGGAAATACGTATGTGCTACCCCAGTACTGACCGTGGCCACGTATCGGCCCGTAAACACCGCTGTGTGTTCTACAAGTGTCAAACAAGCAATCCCCACCTGAATAGGTGGCAACCACTAGCAAACAGGCCATCCCAAGAACAGGACCACAATGACTGTAAATATCTGGGACAGAATGACAAGGGATAGTCGTCACGTACAAACAACCGCTGATATACCACAGATGTGACGGAGGAATACATGCATGAAGCACACATGCAGGCGATACCAACACCACATGACAACAACACAACCTACACTCCCATACCAACAGACAATTAACTGTCAACTCTCCAGGCAGGGATGGAGCACACAGACAACCATACCGTGTATGTAGAGATGCAAGGCCCACAACCCGTATCCGTCACCTACAACCTCCGATATCCCCATCGTACATATTAAAGGGATACAAGCCGTAATAGCAGCACAAACATACAGGCAGTCAATGACATCTGCATAACCGCAACATCTCGCGTGGGAAACACAATCAAAGGCGGATGCATACTTGCATGCGTTGTTTAAAGGAATACAACAGCCATGTTACACATCCGAATGCAAAACGCCATCAACAGACGTCGTCAGGACAGGGACACCCACATGTCGAACCAAATACTATACCCAACACACACAATCCACGGCTAACACCACTGCGAAATGTACCTGTCGCCACACATAGCGGCTGCAGTTACACATAACATAACACAATACAGACCATCTCCACGAAGGTAGGGCAAATAGCCAACGCCCAGGTGAGGAATCCAACAATACCCCAGTTTCGACGCGTAATGTCCGAATGGAGTAGATGCACAGGTGATATACGCACAATTACTCACTGAGGAACATCAATTGGTGGGATGAACCCACATGTTGCAGGTATCGACGGATATAAGGATGACTTCCCTCCCAGGATATTCAAACCGTATGCTCATACCGAACCAGCAGTGTACAACCGAAAGAGTAATAAAAAGGAAAAACGATACACGGAATGAAACACCGACAAGGTATGTAGAACACACGATATATGCGGTGTGTAGCATGATGTGTATGTGAAGCTGTACTGTATTGGAATGGTGTTTGTAAGTAATGACACTTGTCCATAATGCAGAGAGTGGTGAAAGGTGGTTATGTAGTGCTATCCTGCTGAGCATACCAGTGACTGTGGACACCGTGTGCACAGCAGTGGGACATCATGTACACAGCGAGACACCACAAGGGCTGCCACAGGGGGCATTAGAGAACAATGCCAGACCACCGCCGATGCTGGCAGTGGATGTCCAACAAGGAAGTGCCATAGCAGGGGATAGGACATGTATGTATACTGTCACAGCACACATGTGTATGGGCATATACCGTCGATGTCATACGTAATGTGCGCCGGCGTGCCGTATGCCTTGCAGTAGGGGATACTATGTCAACTATGTGTAATGTAAAGCTGTCATGGTGGATATGACAGACATTATACACAGTATCACAGGCATATCATGCATAATGGAGGTATTGCCTATTGGTATGTACAATAACAGGATACATATGGCCTGTAGGTATGGGACAGAGTAGTAGCATCATAGCCATCTGAAATGGAAGGTACACCAAGTAACCATGCCCAAAGGATCTGTAGCAGGTGCACTGTGGGCAACAATGAAGTCTGGCAGGTCCATGTGTAAACACATGTGCAGTGTACACAGTAGTGTCACCTCCCCATGGTAGTGTCCTGTGAACAGCAGAGGCGGGTGTCAACTGCATGTCTACACAGTACCGCTGCTGTGGTGGTATCATGACTTCGTGTCACTCAAACAGCAAGGGAGGTATCACATGAACAGTGCCACTGTGTGTCCCTGTGGGATGTGCACAGGACCTATGTTCCACAGCATGGTGTGTGTTGTGTCTGCGGAAGTAACACAGAAGCCCAGCCCATGCAGTGTGGCATGTGTGCACATATCCATGAGCAGTCCGTTCACACTGCCCACCGCAATTGTCATGTATGAGGAGTATATGCATCAGTAATGCGGAGGACATGGTCCGTGTCAGAGCAGAAGACACCCCTGTGTATGTGGTATGCAGATGTGTACAGATGTGTTTTCCGTCTGTCAGCCGCATATGTAAACCGTCGGAGCCTGGTACACATCGTGGCATGACAATGCTGTGCCATGTAAAGTTGTAGCCGTTGTGGAAGGTACACCATAAATGTGGTATTGTACCCTTGACCGTGTGTAGATGTGTGTATGCCACAGGTACAATGGCTACCTATGTACCAGCATCACACACAGTACAGATAGGTGTGGCCCTGCAGAAGTGTATCCATGCCACAGTGGAATACGGTAACCACAGGACCGTGTGGGGCATATGTGTGTACAGCAACCATGTACAATGTGATATGTATGTACGGGGCCAGTATCCATGTGATAGTCAGTGGGTGAATGTTGCTATGCAAAGGTGATGTGCATGCACCATGTGTCATGCATCCTGATGCCATGACACCCACATGATGTATCCGCCACACTGACACCCATATGGTCATTATCGGTATGAGCTGGTGGAGCTATAATGGCGCCAGGTATGTAGGTGTGGGATATCTAGGCATGGACAGTACTCTGTGACAGCATGTTGTGTATGTAAGCAAATAGTGAACATGAGGGGCCCCATGACTGAGGACTGTGTAATGCCATATGTACCTGACATGTAGTAGGTACTATGATATGCTTGCACCACTGTGTGTCCTGTCCATGAGTCATATAGCCTAACATCCTGAGACACAGGGTATGATGTGCAGGTGGATGTGTACGTTGCCAATACCAGAGCGTGGAATGGTGCTGAAGGGCAATGTGAGGACAACGTCTGATGTGTTGGCCTCTGTACCACCCCAACCGCCCATGCAACGGTACGACAGGTGGCCAGCATGTGTATGTGGCGTGCTGTGGCACACACAAGCCCAACAAGGGTGCCAGGAAGGCATGGAGGCCATCAATGTGTGCGTGAAGCACGTTCGTGAGGATGTGCCCCAGTGCCATTCAGAACGGTCCAGTCATGGGTGTATGACTGCAGTCCCACGTGCAATGCAGTGCCACCCATGGGTAGTGCGAGAGATGCGGCTGTGCGGCGGTCAAGGTACACAATGTCCGACAACAGGCTAGCAGTGAATATAGTGGGCTGGTGCGGAGACACATACCAAACAGGTTGGTGGGACATAACAGCTAGGGACATCGGAAGGTGACATCGGGCCAGTGTCCCAGGACATAACGTGTGCATGTCAGTACCATGTATGTGTCCACAGGGACACTACGATGTCCATGTATGGATTGCGACCCTGTAGTGAGTGAGAGTGTGTATTGTTGGTAAGTACACCATCGCCTGGCACGTTGCCAACATTATCTCGGTCTGCAATGCCTGGGTGACTATTGTATGTGACATTGAATGTGGATGTAGCCAAACAACACAGACATACCACCACACTGCCTGAGGCCCCACACTGCAATGTGCGGCAGTCATGTTTAGGTAGCTAGCCTTGGAGCATGTGATGGACCTCGAGGACCCACCATGGCTGACAAGTGATGCACCCACACATGTGAATATACACCACCGTGCAACAGCCTGCACATGTGCCCATACATCAGATGTGCATGGAACATGACCACCACCGTGGCGTCTGTGAAAAGGTCAGTACCGCCATGTCTCTGTGTGGAATAGCATGGTCCCTACCATTGTGTACATGCTACGGAAGTGCACTGTGGTATGTGTCAGCATATGTATGTACACTGTCCATCTGCTGGGGTGTCATGCCATTAACAACTGTTGTCAGCAGGCGTCAGTAGTACTGGCTGTAGTACACATGTTCCGTGTATGCTGCGATGGGTGTGTTTCCAGGGTGTGGCTAGCAGGGCCGTGAAGCATATGTGTTCATCCACCAAATGGGATAACCCCAGGTGCAACACACCAGACACATGGAGGTATTGTGCATGCTGAGGGTAGTGTAGGTATGGTATGTGTTGTGTAATGTGTCAGCCAGCTGGGTGGAGTGCATGCCTCAAGCATGTGTAGGTACATGGGTGTCTATTCTAGGGAAGTGTGGGTTGCTGTCAGCACATGGCAGTATCAGCTGTCTGAGGCCCAATGTACAGTATAACAACACAGACAGCATGTAACCTGTGGTGTACAATGTCAACTCTGTTGCATGTTACAATGTGTCTAGCGGTCACAAACATGGGTATCTGCACATTGAGCACCTATGATGCATTGTGTTCGGCAACTATCCAGGATGTGTGCAAAACACTGTGTGATGTGGGATCCCCTCACCTGTGGGTGTTGCAGTCCAGGTATGTGCCTGGGAGGTACGATCCGTGTACAATCCGTACTTGCAGGCATGCTGCGCAGAGCATGGAGGCAGGTCCCAGTCACTGCAGATAAATGTGAGTGGTGCAATAGTGTGTGTGCCTTGCTTGTGTGCAGCACAGTGGAAGATGCAAGCATTGTCCCACATGACCCCATGCCGTGCCTGCCTGTTACAGCCCTGCCGGAGACAGTTATGTGACACCACCACAGAGGCAGTATAGCATGTGAAGATGTACATGTGTGCTCCACACCCCAGGCAGATGGCTGCAGGTCATGTGTGCCACAGCAGTGTGGTCGACCAGGACTGTCATAGCGGTCAGATACCACATGCCTGTATAATTACAGTATGAGCATAGGCAACAGTTGCAGTGACACAGTAGGTCAATGTACAGTGTCCCTGTGTTCAGACCACTGCCTACTGTACACTTGGCTAGACACACACCCAGAGGGTGAATACACGGTGAGCCATCACATGTCCCAGTACACGTAGCCTGTGTAATGCCATCACAGGGCGGTCACAATAACACGTTGTATGAGAGATATATTGTACCAGGTGATGTGTCATGTGTGCATATGTTGAGTTGCACAGCTGTTCACACGTCCGCAACATATCAGTGCATGATGCCTAGTGTAACATGATGTGTGGAACTGCACTGTGATCCACAACAGGGTCATCCGAGACAGGTGTGTTGTGAATGGTGTAACCCATGGTTCCGCGGGATATACACCGGTGCTGTTGGCTGCCATGCTGGGGGCCACCAGTGGTGCCTACAGTGGTCATACAGACATACTGCACACATTGTTCTGGCAGGAATGTCCATTGTTGTAGATGATGTGTTACTACGTGAAGGTAGGTGTGTGTTGTGAATGTTACCCATCCAGATGTGACCATCAGGTGCAGTTATGGTTGTCGACAGCATCACACCCATCCACAGCTGTCAGCACCCTGTCCCTAGAATGGGTATCAGCTGCCCTCGTACTGTGTGACTAATGTGCAGATGACAGAACACCTACTACTGGCTGGCTAACAGTGTCATCTAGGAAGGCTATGTGATGGCTGGAATACGCCGTTCTAATGTATAATGATGGTATCCCAATGAAGTACATGGAATCACATATAGTAAGCCATGGCTGGCATGTAAACCATGTACAACAATGACTGTGTGACAGACACAAACAATGTGGAGCCATGTTGAACATGCACCCGTGAGAACACCAAATGAGGTATGTTGCACGTATCGATGTACAACTGTCAGCTATGGGCACAGCATGGATGCAGACGCACATCCCCCACAGGCAGTACCGCTCCATGTTGGTAGGGGGACATTGCACGAGTACATGTGACAGTTGCTGTACCGCCACATGTACTGCATATCCGTCATATAGGGGTAGCAGTGGTACGTGACTGTCGGACATGCCTGTACATATGACCATGTCCCACAGGATATGTGTTACGTGTGTACAACACCTGTTGTACCATCATCAAGCTGTGAAGTGTATGGCTGCCAGTGTACCTGTGTGACATGTTGTGCAATGGGTGCAAAGGTACGCAGTAGCGCATTGCATGCCCACATGTCCCACACAGGTGCATAGCCTGAACATACAATACAAATAGGGTGTTGGATAATAGCAGCCCACAAGAGGTGATGGGTACGGGTGGCAACCCACTACCACCTGTCCGGGTAAGGTGTGCATGTCCATGACACATTAGCACCTGAGATGTTAGCAGTACAGCTGTACAGGGCGGCATGCATATTTAATCACTAATACCCTTGCGTGTTCCACCACTGGCCCATTGACAGACAGACACCAACACAATGTTCAGCATTGACATGTGCACAGGACATCACCGCTGGCTACAGTAGAACAGGGTTACCGTGTAGACACGTGCACAGAACATCTGCACCAGCCACAGTCAAACACGGTATGTGTTGAACCCCACCGTCATTGTAGCCCATGCCACAGACAGATGTTCATGCATCTGTGTATGTACAGCTGGGAATGTCCCTGGCCTAGCAGTATAGCTGTGTCAGTGTTGTGAACAACATACTGAATGGGCTGGGTGTGTGAGGTGTGCATCATACGTGTATGGTCCGATGGATGATACCATCAGTGCCCCTGCTATGTGAACATCCCTGTCCCCATAAATGGATACCTATGCTGTGCCCAACACCACGGTCCCTGTGGGAGGGATGGTGCTGTGTGGTGCACCCACCTACATGGCGGTGGCAGCAGGCACTGGATGTAGACATATGTGGTACCCATGTCAGGCCAGGGTACCATCCATGTGCATGGGATATCATTGTATGGGCACATACAGCACTGTGTTGAACAATATCACAGCACATAGCACCTGTCAGGGGTAATGTGTATGCATGGATGTGCGATACCAGCATGCACCATACACAACCCCACCAAGCAGCATGCTGCCTACCTTGCAGAAGGCCATTGTCCACACCATGATGATAGACATGTGTAATGTCCATATACACATAGCAATGACATATGGAATGGACAGCCACCCTCCCAATACCAGTATCCCCCAGGTGGGACACATCCCTGTGCCATGTATGTGACATACCCTGCCATACCATGCAGCCCTGTCCAGCAAGGCTGCACGTGCTATCACAGTCATACATGGTGCGATGGCCAAATGGCACTTGCACTATCAACTGTCCAGAGCAGTAATGTGGCACTGATGCACCTTGTGGTGTCACAGGTGCTGTGTGTTGGCATGTACAACGTGCGCGCGCACATGCTATGTATGGCCATCCCTGCCAATGTCATATGATTACACAAAGTCCCATGTGTATCACATGTGCAATACAGGCGAGCCGTGGCAGGTTGTCCAACACCTGTACAGTGCTGTGTAGATGTACATGGTACAACACATGCATGTACAGGTGTCCACATGTATGTGTGCAGTGCCACCGCTGACATCCATAATGGCTGTGTTTGTGATGCCTAGCGACATATACACAGCATCCAGGTGAACAGTAGAACTGTGCGCACATCGGGACATGTGCCAACTGGTATGAACACAGGTGCAGGCAGGTACACATGTCCACAGCAGGTTACCATCAACATGGTGTGTGTACAGTGTGATGAGTTGACACACAGATATGATATGATACCCGCTGCCTAACAGTGTGACAGCAACACGTCAGCTGTGTCAGTGCCATGATGCATCGCAGAGATTACTGTGCAGATGTCGTACATGTCATAGCAATGTATGTCCAGCAGTATGCCAGTACATCAGTGTAAATGTGACCTGTCACCATCATTATGTCTTACAGATAATGCCACATTCACAGCTGCCAGCCTTCAGCCGCCAGGAGGATGACGTAATCATACCGTTGCTCCATGACAACTATGACCTGCTATTCAGCCATGTTCCACAGCAAGCGCAGCAGCGGGATGACCTGTGGCAGGATATGCTCAGGAGGGTGAACAACGTGGGTGACAACAACCGCACCTACCAGCAGATACGCCGACACTGCACGGACCTAATACGGCACGCGAAACAGCGTGCTGCCGCAATCGCCAGAGAACAAGGTGGAACAGGTGGTGGGCCACCAACCCAGCCCCCACTCACACACATGGAGGAGCTCCTGGCCAGTCTGGGGACACCCAGGGAACATCATGCAGAAACACTAGCTGCCATTGTGGAGGTGGGTGTCTCCCAACCAACGAGCCTGGAGATGCCTGGTAAGTCAGTCTTGCATAAGTGTATGATATCTGCCGTAGGTGTGGGTGTCACAGTACACCACGTAATGTACCAACACATGCCACGTATATGGGCACACAAGCCGCATACTATAGTATGCTACGTTGTGTTTGCAGACGTGTGCATACCACATGCTATCACACAGGTACATGATGTGACATGCACAGTGCTTACTGTGGCTACAGTCATGGATAATGTTTATACTGTTGTGTCGCCCCTATACAGGTACCTCTGGCGTGTCGCACAGCCATGGGTCCATCGCAGGTGAGACTGTTGTTAGTAACAGGCATGTTACAGTGTATAGATATTCACCATGTGGCCAGGTATAACATGCACACCTGGGTTCTGCTCCAGTCACGGTATACAGGTTGCACCACCAGACACACATGCCACCCATGTACAGTAGATACAACCGTTAGTATACACTGGCATGAAACCACAGTACCTGTCAGTGTGATATGTGCAGTCAGCTATGCATACAATGGTGGAGGTGTTCTACAATGGATGCATATGTAGTATGCATTGGAACACCATTTGTGGTATGCACACAGTACCACATAGTGAGCTGTGATCTGGCCAGCACACAGGTGTTACCAATGTGACATATGCCCCTGCATTGTGTGCACACGTTGTGACCCGGCACACGACATGTCCCACACCTGTGGTGTTCTGTCTGCAATATTGTCACACCATGACATGACCTACGCCTGACATAGCAAACATCCACACTGTTGTCTGCATAGCCCTCTGGATTGTGACATCTCCGACTTGTATGGGTGTATGTCACATGGGCCACCACAGGGATGGGTACACGATGCCCATCACACACAATTGTCCATGACCTAGTCAAACATGGCCATGGGTGTTAGCCACAGGCATATTGTCACACAGTACGTCTGGAGTGGATAGACACCGTTGCACATTGTCCACACATAGTGCGATCTTAGCTGTAGTGGACCACCTGTACATTTGATGTGGTACACCAGACAACCGGAATGCCTGTCTGCAGCCACCGGAGGTGCCACCAATGTCTACCATATACATACTGTGAAACAGCATGACTGTGTTGCAGACATGGCAATGCAATGCGTCCATGTTATGCATCACACAGAAACATACCTGTGTCCTGCTGCCATGCAGTGGCACAGTGCCTGTACTCCCCACTGTATAGCTATGTACACGGCTCACACCAACCAAACCTGCACAGACATCTTTGTTACACACGCATTCTATCTGTAGCCTGTACACATAACACTGCACTGTGACACCCAGTATGATGCGGTGCATGTGGTGGGACACCATTGTCACATGTCCACATGTTATCGCACATGTCGGCGGAGTACATGTCAAAGTGACGCCAGCCATGTGTACTGTTAACCTGCCTGTGGCCACGGTGTATCACGGTGATGCATGCAAACTACCATGAATGTGTGTACTGCATGCCTACTGAAATGACACCTGCTTGATGTAGTGTGCACCCCAGGGCAGTATGCATACTACCACTATTAATGTCTGGCCTGCATTCTCTGAGCTGTGGTGTGGGAATGCTGCATGCCATCTGCAATATCACATGCATGATGTGTCTGCGTGTGCATGTGTCTGCGTGTGTGTGTGTCTGCGTGTGTGTGTGTCTGCGTGTGTGTGTCTGCGTGTGTGTGTCTGTGTGCGTGTGTGTGTGTGTGCATGTGTGTGTCTGCGTGTGTGTGTGTGTGTGTGTGTGTGTGTGTGTGTGTGTGTGTCTGCGTGTGTGTAATGTATCTTACAGTATGTCTTTGTATTCACAGGTGGTGTAGGTGCGTTCCCCTCCTGCGGTCCATCTGATGCTAGTGTCCCCACAGATACTAGCGGTGATGACCAAATGCATGAGGTACAGGCAGGGTTTTCAGGGGCGGAAGCTGTGCCATTGGTTACCATCCCACCTATGTCCCCCTCATCCCCGCACACGGTTCTGATGCCGACACATACCACATCACCGTTGCCCATAGAGGAAGGACAGTCAGCATCTGTTGACATTGAGCAGGAATGTGTGGTGGCTACAGAAGGTGCGCATACACACCATGTTGCCAGTGTAATGACTGGTGATGTGCCACACAGGCATGTGGCTGGTGCTGCTCGTTGGAGGACCTCTGGCAGACATGCACCTGCTGTACAGGGTGCAGCAGCTGGTATCACCAGACGCATGTTCCAGACTGTAATGGTGGCACAGGCACGTGCCAAACGGCAGAACCAAGAAGGGCAGAGGCTGCAGAGGGCCGCAATCCGTTCCCTAAATGAGAACATCCAGTCATTGGCAAATGCTCAACAGCAGATTGCTAATGTACTGGATAGGCGATTAGGTGAGATGGTTGGAATCCTCGACCGTGGCATGTGAATCCGCGAGCGTGAGCTGTCTGTGCTGGAACACCTGGTAGGGGTGAGGCATAGGACACGTGGCCATAGGCCAGCAACACCACCTAGTGTAGGTCGACGTGTGCGTGCCACCTCTTATGCCCACTCACACAGTGCCGGTAGCAGCAGCAGTGCAGCTGGTGCTACACCGACCACACCAGGACACAGCAGGCCACGTGGACGTGGCCCTGGCCGGTCCCAGCGTGGACACGGTTCCAGCGGACATGTGTCATCGGAGAGTGGCCACTCCATACCTCCACCTTGTAGTGCCCGTGCAACCCCAGGCAGGCACGGGTCACGTGGCCGCAGACGGACACAGTGAGCCGTACAGCCTGCACTGTACAGTCTGGGGCTGCCAAGTATACCCTGTGTAGGCATCACATATGGCTGAACTGTGTACACACATACCCACACACGGCAGACACAACTGTAGGGCTCCACCACAACCACATGCATTCTGCACAGTCATGCCCAGTAAATGCACCGGCCCTTACACACACACATGATGTCATCCATTGGTACAGTCTATGCCCCTGGCACACATATCACCCTGTGCATATGATGAAGCCTCTGCCACATCACTGTCATCAACACCATTGGTGCACGGTTATGCAAATATATTCTGATGCGCAGGGTGGACAAGATAGTGAGAGGTGTATGTGATACCTGTGTACGCATAGCGTGTGATGTGTATGTTGCAGTGGTTGTGTATGACAACTGACAGGTGCGTATGTGACATGGGTTGTGTACTGTCATCATGCAGCAGACATACCATGTAGTGCAGGTGCAGCATGCATTGAGCTGTGTACACGGTATGTGTGACGGTTACATGTGTAGCACCATGTTGGTTCTGTTAACCTGTATGCCTCATATGGTGTACTCGCATGTGCCTACTGGGAGCACTGTTATCAGTCCCCCACGTGTAGCTGTGGGTTACCCACAGGCACATCTGGCAATATCAGCATACCACATGTACCCGCAACCTGCCTGGACACCTACATAGGTACATAGGTGCATAGGTACATACTAGGCTATGTGCCCTACGGCATGTGTAAGCCTAGCCAGAGTGTGTGTGGCATTCACCACCCCTTAGGATGAGGATACTATATCCATTGGTCTGCTGTCCCTCTGTCCAGCAGTGACACAGAGATGATTCCTGGGGCATACCTACGATCACCCATCCACACGTCAGGATTACTCTTGGACAGAGTCAGTGAGGGGCTCTGCTCCACAAGGGCTGGGAATCTGTTCCATGGTGTAGGGAGTCTCTGGGCGATGAACCTGTCCCTCCAGCATGTCCTATTTATATCCGTGTTGAGGTTTGTGTCTGTTGCTCTCGTGCCTGTGGTTGTTTGGATCCTAGGAGGTGGAGCATGTCCATGAAACCCAGGTTGGACATGGCCGTGTATGTCAGGCACAGATCACCTCGGAGCAGACGGTATGAGAAGGTATAGAGCCGGAGTTCCCTCAGTCGGGCAGCGGGTGACATATGTTTCAGCACCTTTATCCCTGTGTTGGGGAACGTTTGGGGTCCTTCCGACTGCTGCAGGTGTCGGGTTAGGTACATTTCGAATGGGGGGTTGTACCCAATCATTGGTCTGATGCGTGAAGAGTACAGGGGTACAATGACCTCCCCTGATCTGGATGTGAATCCCTTCATGACCATGTGGGCACTGTGGAATGTCTTCCCAACCACATTGGCAATGTAAGTGTCAAGAGAGGTTACCGACAAGTTGGGTCCCCAGGTCCCTGATCACATCTACCGTGTTTCATGGATTACCACCTATGTGGTAATTCGGGGTTAACTTGTCTTTCCCAAAGGGTAAGTCTATACCTTCCCTGGCATGTTGCTTCAGGCCATGGCTCTGGCACCAGTTATCCATTTCTATGAGACCTCAGGTGGATGTCTGTGTCTGATGGGGTGTTGATTATGGTGGCCGGTTTGCAGTCATTTGCATACCTTGTCTGCCACAATCCCCCTATGTTTACATGCACATCGGAAAGTTGAATGCTGAACAGGAGGGGGCCCAGGACTGAGCCCTGTGGGCCACCACTCGGGACCGGCTTGGAGTCTGACATGGCAACAGGAACACTAACCCTGTGGGTTCTGACCTTCATCCGGTTGGCAGCCCATCGTGTGACATATGGCTCTACATCTACGCTGGTGAGCCTTTCTATGATGCCCGCGTGGAGTTTGGTTTGAACGCTGTCGCCAGGTCACGGTAGTCTGTGCGAACCGACGTACCCCCATCAATGGCCTTAGTGACTCCTCCGAACAGGTCGACCAGGTTCAGGAGGCAGGATCTGCCCTTGACTAAGCCGATGTGGGTATGTTCCAGTATTTGTCATTCCCCAATGTCTTCATTTATGGGCTCCATTATGGTCCCCTCCATAGCTTTGCAGACATGGCTCGCCAAGCTTATAGGGCAGTGATGTCCAGAGTCCGTAGGAGCACCGCCTTGGTGGAGTGGGACCACAGTTGCCGTATGCCATCCATCGGGTAGCCTGTAGTAAGGCTAAGATTAAACAGCAGCCTTATGTGCGGGTTGAGGCCCTCATTGAGGTTGTGTAGCACACAGCCGGGGACACCGTCTGGTCCCATTGATGCTGTGTTCTCTGCTTTACAGATAGCAGCTCTCACCTGGCCATTCGAGATGTTTGGGAGGCTAGACTCTGGTGGGATAGATACCTCCTCTCTTGGGGGGGGAGGGTAGATGTATGCACGGAACCTGTCTGCCAGTTTCTTGGCAATGTCTGTGGGTTCAGTGATCATTGTACCATTCTGGACTAATTCCGAGCATAACTGTGAGCTTCCACCCATGTTCCTACCATAGCTAAGGAAGGCCTTATGGTTGTCTTATGTGTCCTTTGCAAGTCCTGTCCCACAGGTGGCCTTGGATGATTGTATGACTGATCGTATGTTACCGCCAGTATTAATCAGTGATGCCTTCCCTGGTAGTGATATTGCTCTGTCATGTAGTAGCTTTCACCTCTTGTTGTACAGTTTGTTTATGGCTGGGGTCCACCAGACCATGTGCCTGCCTTTGGTGGACAAAGTCCTGATGTTATTAGGGATTGCTTGATCCAGACATTCCTGGGGGTGCTCGTAGAATGCATTTGTAAGGGTTTAAGCAGCGTGGCCTGTGTTTACCACTGGCATGGAGGCCTTGTAGGGTACCACACCTGTCATATGACGTGTGGGGTTCGCTGTGGAGAGGTCTTCACTGTGGTCTCCCTTGCCGGTGTTGGGGGCGGGATGCGGATCTCCAGTGAGATCACTATATGGTCTGACCTCACCGTTGAGGGATGTACATCCTGTGTGGAGCATGTCATCCCCATGCGTGATGATCAGGACTAGTATAGTTCCTCCCCTTGTGGGTATGGTGCATAGTTGTTCCACAGCATTCGGGTGTATGAACACCTGGAACCTTTGGTGTAGGGTGTTGTGTCCTGGGTAATGTTCCCGGTCTATGTATGGGTGGGTGATGTCACCCAATATGATGGTGTTGTGAGAGCATTCATACTCCCCAGTGTCTTCAGGAAGGCTGTGCGGATATCCTGGGTTTGGGAGGGTGGTCTGTAGCATGGAACAAACTGTAGGGCAGTCCTACACATGGTTAATTGCACCTGGATGGTCCTCGCTGCTACGTGCGTTTCTGCCAACCTGGAGGTGTGGGTATCCTTCATGGAAATGGAGACTCCCCCTCCTTCTGTGGTTCGGTCCGGGTTAGGGTCCTGAACGCATGATATGAGGTATGACCTGATAGTGCTGGGGTGCTCTCAGGAGCCCTGAACCAGGTTTCAGTCACAGCACTGACATCGATGTCCTCCATATTGAGGAGGGCTTTTGAGGGCGTGCAGCTTGGGTGAAGACTACTGGCACTGAGCAGTATTACCCTTAGTTTTTTCCAGGTTTGTAGTCTAGGGCGGTAGGTTTATCATTTCAGCCTTGCCTGCAGTGGGCACTGTGGGGGTGGCAGGAGCCTTTGCCAAACTCTTGCAGACCAGGGGCGACAGGTGCAAGCCATCCCTTGCGAAGGAGCGTGGCGTGTCAAGCATGTCATCCCAGGCAAGAGGACATTGGATCCCCTCAGAGTGACACCGTTAATCAGGCCAATTATCAAGGGCGATCAGTCAGACCCAGTATTGTTGCATCATTCTTGATGAGGGTGGGATACTGCTCAGGGTCAAGGTCATGCTGGCCTGGGATACACAATCTGAGAGCCCCTCTATGTCGCCTTTCATGTATCCCAGGGTGGTATGTCTCCGGTCATTGACACCAGCATGGACAATGACCGCGTCATACCTGTACATGCTGCGGAGTGACCTGAGTGCGTGTGTTATGTGGCGGATTCCAGCGCCCGACAGGCAGCCTACTGTGATCATTCCCTTGTTCAGTCAGGTGGGTGGGACGTCGGTGTGTCTGACTATGGCGTCACCTATTACAAGTGTGTCTGGCATTGTGTGTGGCCTTAAGGGCTGTGATTGTTTAGCACACTGACGTTGAGAACTATGTGTTGCATGTCCTATGTCTTGTGGAGGCAGTTGCTTGGGTGTCTGCTTCGGAGGCCTCGTTAGGTTCGTTACATGTTTTAACAGTGCCTCCGAGTATGTCTTTGTGTGTTCATGTGTTTGTTTAGCATTTGTGATAGTTCCATGTGACACCGGGTTTGTGGTGTGCGTGGTGTCCTTCCCCTCCCATTTGGTCTTGCCGGTCGTGGTTTGAGAGACCTCAGCCTCCTGTCTGGCTATATAGTTGCATCTCTCACATGTATTATGTTTAGTGGGGGAGGTGCGGCTTGTTCGTGTCCATGAGGCACCTGTAACATTGCCTCAGGATGCCCAGATTCACCATCTGAACAGGAGAGGTCGCTATCAATTGACCCTTCGACATGCCAGAGAACGTGAATGCGTTTGCTGTGTAACTGGGTCAGAAGGGACCTATAGGGAAGTGGGTACTCAAGGGGATTCTAGGCTAGTGTAGTACTCCGTCTAGTATACATGTACTTTACCTATGTAGGAATACTGTGGGAGCAGGTGCTGAACTTTTGTGATAGAGAACAGACAGTTTAGATTGCAAGTAGAGACTTTCTACGTGTAAACCTGCGGAGCACGGAGCAGATGTAGTGTAACGTTGTTTACACGGTACATGACACACATGTCCACACATATACTGCACCTGACGCCTGTGGTCGGTGCCACAGGCTACGGTGGACAGAGACATCACATACATGGCATGACACAGTACAGGTATGGTGACATTCTGCAGGTGTCGTACACAGCGTGCTAGCGACTGACCACAGGTGTCACCTGTCAGCTGTGGTGCACGCTGTGCAGCAGTAGGATGCTGTACCGGTACAGGAATATGTCCACAATCGTGGGGTGTACAACACTATGGCGCACACCCCATTGTGTGCAGATGGGGACACCTGCCTGTGTGGTCAGCACCCTCACAATACAATGCACCCACACGCCATGTCACAGGGGGCGGACTTGCACAGGTGGCCAGTATGGCTCACAGCTATGGCATTGACAGGGTCGTACAATGCAGCACCAGTACGGGATGGTCACCCTGTGTGGTTAGTGTCCATTCACAACACTATATCTGCATACACCCTCACAACAGGCAGCAGACATACACACATGTTGACACACTGACATGGTGGTGACCACACATGTCTACACGGAGGGACGACGTGTTGCATGTACTGCACCATCCACATCCATGCACCCCACACTGAGGTATGTACAGATCTCTACCATGGTGTACAGCGATGTGCGGCACGTGGCACATAGTCCCCCCGATCTGTAGCATACATGGGCACACATTCCTGCACACATGTCGGTGCTGGGAATGCCACACCCGCTATATGGGATATGTGCAGACGTGCAGCGGTATGTAGTGCATCATGCGTACCAACACTGTATCCGGCAGCTGTGCCGATATATGCACTTGGGAGGTGGTAGTGGTTACAGTGGCCATGTGACATATGGTCGATGACACCTGACCGATGGGTATGCATTATGGCAGCACTGTCATGTAACGGTGACATAGCAGACTGTATGCACATGGCAGGGTAGGATGGTGTGTGACACACCTGTGACCACCACCTGCACACATGCATGTGGACAGGTGTTTAAACACATGATGTACACACATACCGCCATGCCTGCTGTTACTATGCCACCATATGACGGCCCCCATGATGGGTATACATGTGGTAGGGGGTTGCAACTGTGTTATGGACATCGGACACCGCTCATGCATGGCTGCACCATGCACAGTACACGTGTCACATGTATCCCCTGTTGCCATGTGTGTATGTATTGCTACGTTGTGACATGTGTGTCGACATACATGGAACATGGACTGTGGTATGGTATCACAGCTAACACAGGCAAACTGTACAAGGGTATGTATCCCAGTCAACACCGCTACACCCTGTAGGGGGAGCATACCACAGACATGTGTCCACCTTTCATTCGTGTGTGTATTACCGCGTACGCCAGTGTTATGCATGTGGTACATCACAGGCTTCGTATGTGTCCTGTGTGCAGTCCATGCACACAGCCAGACAATCACATATATGACATATCCAGACTTTGTTTCACTGTGGTACAGCTGCAGTCATGTGTCATATCTGTGTCAGGCCCGTGGTATGTGTGGAGCACGCCTGTCCATGTATACCGATATGGGTGGACTACATCACACCTGTGGGATCATTGATAGTACATGTGTACTCTGCATGATGGGCGTACACCGCCATATAGACCTGTGGACATATGTCACATGCTGTTGCTGGACCGTGAGGCATACTGCTGCACTGATGACATGGTGCTGGCATGGCAGCTACAGTGTTCACTGCAGTGTGTACATGTTCAGCCTGCACCCGTGACTCCTGTGATGTCATCTGTGTGTGTACGTGTAACTGCATGTGTGTCCACCCTGTGCGTGTGTACGGGTTTACCTGGCCATGACTTGCGGTGTGTACACTCCGTTTGCATGCCGGGCAGCGCGTAGCACATACTAAGTGTGTGAGCATGCCTGGGTTGCTGTTGTGTAGGTGGACACACACGACGGTCCACACTCTGCCCTTCCATGATTCCACACCATGTGTATGCATGTCTGCACTCTGCAGATTCTAAGTGTGTGAGCATGCCCAGTAAGCAGCTGTGTAGATGGACACACAGTACAGTGCACACCGTGCCCATCTGTGAAGATACCCCGTGTGCATGTATGTTTCCCCTTTGCAACCGCCATGTGTGTGAGCATGCCCAGGTTGCTATTGTGTAGGTGGACACACACGACGGTCCACACTCTGCCCTTCCATGATTCCACCCCATGTGTATGCATGTCTGCACTCTGCAGATTCTAAGTGTGTGAGCATGCCCAGTAAGCAGCTGTGTAGATGGACACGCAGTACAGTGCACACCGCGCCCGTCTGTGAGAATACCCCGTGTGCATGTATGTTTCCCCTTTGCAACCGCCACGTGTGTGAGCATGCCCATGTTGCTGTTGTGTAGGCGGACACACACGACGGTCTACACTCTGCCCTTCCATGATTCCACCCCATGTGTATGCATGTCTGCACTCTGCAGATTCTAAGTGTGTGAGCATGCTCAGTAAGCAGCTGTGTAGATGGACACACAGTACAGTGCACACCGCGCCCGTCTGTGAAGATACCCCGTGTGCATGTATGTTTCCCCTTTGCAACCGCCACGTGTGTGAGCATGCCCAGGTTGCTATTGTGTAGGTGGACACACACGACGGTCCACACTCTGCCCTTCCATGATTCCACCCCATGTGTATGCATGTCTGCACTCTGCAGATTCTAAGTGTGTGAGCATGCCCAGTAAGCAGCTGTGTAGGTGGACACACAGTACAGTGCACACCGCGCCCATCTGTGAAGATACCCCATGTGCATGTATGTTTCCCCTTTGCAACCACCACGTGTGTGAGCATGCCCAGGTTGCTGTTGTGTAGGTGGACACACACGATGGTCCACACTCTGCCCTTCCATGATTCCACCCCATGTGTATGCATGTCTGCACTCTGCAGATTCTAAGTGTGTGAGCATGCCCAGTAAGCAGCTGTGTAGATGGACACACAGTACAGTGCACACCGCACCCGTCTGTGATGATACCCCATGTGCATGTATGTTTCCCCTTTGTGACCGCTAGGTGTGAGGGCATGCCCAGTATGCCATTCGGGGGTACACAGTACAGTCGGCACCGATGTCTTCTACTAGGCGTGTAGCCATGGCCAATGACATCCTGCATAGCCATGGTGGCCATCCAGGTGAGTCATATGTGGTTGATATGCCACAATGGCTGCCTACATCATGCATGCCGGTTGCCCTCTCATAGGGTATACTGTCTGTGGTGCATCCCGTATCCATGTTGTGATGTTGTGCTCCGTAGTTAGTTGGTATTCCCAAGTGCAGCACTACCGTGTTACTGTACACCCACCTTGGGATGGTAACATGCTGTGTGACTGCGCACTTTGTCTTCATTCCCTATCAGCTGCCTTGCCTCTGCAGATGATATCACCCACCTAGGGGTATGCCTCCTGACAGCGCTGTGCTCAGTAATCTCGGTAGCGCGTTCTGTAAATGTATCATGCTGTAGTGTGTTCATGTAGGTAGGCGTAGGTTCAACTCCCGGCCCTTCCCCGTGTGTGTGTGTGTGTGTGTGTGTGTGTTTCCAGCTGCCCTTGGAGAGAGTAGTTCTTTTAGTCGCTTCACAACACATACCTTGGCTATTGTCAGCTATTCCTTTATGGATGATGTCACCCGCCTCGAAGTATGCCTCTGACAGCACTGTGCTCAGTAATCTCGGTAGCGCATTCTGTAAATGCACCATGCTGTAGTGTGTTCATGTAGGTAGGCATAGGTTCAACTCCCGGCCCTTCCCCGTGTGTGTGTGTGTTTCCAGCTGCCTCTGCAGATGGTCATGCTTTTAGATGCTTCGCAACACATACCTTGGCTATTGTCAGCTATTCCTTTATGGATGATGTCACCCGCCTAGAAGTATGCCTCTGACAGCGCTGTGCTCAGTAATCTCGGTAGCGCATTCTGTAAATGCATCATGCTGTAGTGTGTTCATGTAGGTAGGCGTAGGTTCAACTCCTGGCCCTTCCCTGTGTGTGTGTTTCCAGCTGCCTCTGCAGATGGTCATGCTTTTAGATGCTTCGCAACACATACCTTGGCTGTTGTCAGCTATTCCTTTACGGATGATGTCACCTGCCTAGAAGTATGCCTCTGACAGCGCTGTGCTCAGTAATCTCGGTAGCGTGTTCTGTAAATGCATCATGCTGTAGTGTGTTCATGTAGGTAGGCGTAGGTTCAACTCCCGGCCCTTCCCCGTGTGTGTGTGTTTCCAGATGCCTCTGCAGATGGTCATGCTTTTAGATGCTTCGCAACACATACCTTGGCTATTGTCAGCTATTCCTTTATGGATGATGTCACCCACCTAGAAGTATGCCTCTGACAACGCTGTGCTCAGTAATCTCGGTAGCACGTTCTGTAAATGCATCATGCTGTAGTGTGTTCATGTAGGTAGGTGTAGGTTCAACTCCCGGCCCTTCCCCGTGTGTGTGTGAGGTGTGTGTGTGTGTGTTTCCAGCTGCCTTTGGAGAGCGTAGTTCTTTTAGTCACTTCGCAACACATACCATGGCTAATGGCATCTATTCCTTTACGGATTATGTCACCCGCCTAGAAGTATGCCTCTGACAGCGCTGTGCTCAGTAATCTCGATAGCGCATTCTGTAAATGCATCATGCTGTAGTGTGTTCATGTAGGTAGGCATAGGTTCAACTCCCGGCCCTTCCCTGTGTATGTGTGAGGTGTGTGTTTCCAGCTGCCTCTGCAGATGGTCATGCTTTTAGACGCTTCACAACACATACCTTGGCTATTGTCAGCTATTCCTTTACGGATGATGTCACCCGCCTAGAAGTATGCCTCTGTCAGCGCTGTGCTCAGTAATCTTGGTAGCGCGTTCTGTAAATGCATCATGCTGTAGTGTGTTCATGTAGGTAGGTGTAGGTTCAACTCCCGGCCCTTCCCCGTGTGTGTGTGTGTGTGTGTGTGTTTCCAGCTGCCTTTGGAGAGCGTAGTTCTTTTAGTCACTTCGCAACACATACCATGGCTAATGGCATCTATTCCTTTACGGATGATGTCACCCGCCTAGAAGTATGTCTCTGACAGCGCTGTGCTCAGTAATCTCGATAGCGCATTCTGTAAATGCATCATGCTGTAGTGTGTTCATGTAGGTAGGCATAGGTTCAACTCCCGGCCCTTCCCCGTGTGTGTGTGAGGTGTGTGTGTGTTTACAGCTGCCCCTGGAGAGAGTAGTTCTTTTAGACGCTTTGCAACACATACCTTGGCTATCGGCATCTATTCCTTTACGGATGTTGTCACACACCTAGACGTGTGCCTCTGACGGTGCTGTGTTCAGTGGTCCACGTAGCGCGTTCCATACCTGTGTCATACTGTCGTGCGGTTGGGTAGGTGGGGGTAAGGTCAATCTCCATGCCTGCCAGCTGTGTGTGTCTATGCTCCCAGCCGCATGGGTTCATAGGTTATGGCTTTAGAGGTTCCGCAGAACACTTATATCCTGCCGACATCTCTGTGTTTGTGGATGGTGAGACGCAGCTCGTGGACTGCCTGTATGCCTGCTGTGGTTGCCGACCTCCGTAGCGTGTTCTCCACGTGCGCCCTGCTGTGGTGTGGTGGGGTGGTGCTGTGTACGTTACACTCCCGGCCTTGCCACATGTGTCAGTCTGTATCTCTCTCGATGTATATATACATACTTATGTTATGCCCATAGCGCTGCTCTTGCATGAACAGCTGTCTGTCCCATGTATCGCATATTTGCACGGCTGACACATAGAACTGTGGTACGATGCATATCCACTCATTGTCCATGCAACGTCCGTATTCCGGCACACCCTAGAGACATCTGCTGGATATCGTGGCAGACAGCTATCCTTGCTGTACTGACACTGTACCCATACACGCCATAAACCTTGTGTATCATTGCCTGTTTATGGTGTATGTATGTCTATTGGAGCTGTGTGCATGGTCGTGTGTATGTCCCGCTATAGCCGTCTGTGCAGGTGTCGCCACTATGGGTAATCCTTGTAGACCGCTGTTTTATGTGCACTTCAGCACATACCTGCAGACCATACTACCCCTCCTACGGCAGCACGGGAGCGGCCTTAGATCAACCGCTGCCCTAGGTGATAGGGCTCATTGGCGCCCACCTCCACAACACATGGTGCCCCCATCCTGGTGTACCTACATGACATAACTACTAGAAAGGTGGCCCTGCTAGTGCGGCGCCCTAGGCAGCCGCCGGGTTGGCCTATGCCTACGGCCGGCTATGAGCACATCCCAAGGCATACTTCTACATTCAGTGTTTTACAAAGGCTAGATTGTAATCCCAGAGGGGGGGACATTACCAACTATACTTTAGAATGCGAATTGAGATGGATTATTAGGTGGAGAGCTGACCAAACACCAGGGTTGAATGATGAAGCACAGATTAAGCCTCTTTTGAGAAGCAGGTGGCTTAAACCCAAATAACAGGAATGTAGTTTAGGTACAGCTATACATTTAACACCTATTAGTCCACTCTTTCAGTTGTTTACCACTGTTTTACATTGATATAATATACATATGTTCTATATATATTGTTAGATTTATAATTGATGAGAATTAGGCATAGTACAATATAATATAATACATGTTTTAATAAGATGTTTTTAAGATGTTAATATATGTGTGAGTATTTAACATTGCGTTTGCTTTATATGCTGGGGTTAATTGTTCATTGTTTGATGAGAAATTGACCAATGACAATGTAAGGAGGGATATTTAAAGCCTGAATGCTTTTATGTTATGTGTAAGTCTGAAGGAGCCTACGGGTGAAAGCGCTTACTTGTATATAAAGGAACCTTTTTATACCATTTGGGCACTGTCCTGGACAATTTCTACTTTGACTGTTTCATCTACCTATGTGTTTTTTGGATTGTGTGCCATAAGGTGCCAGCGGTTATTTTATGTTGATTAGGTGTAATCCATGGTCAATTTACATTAATCATATTAATTCATTAAAGGATCTTCTTTATAAGTGGGAACGGCATAGTTTAACCATCCTATGACCTTCCTAATTGAAGTTGTTAGTGAGCCATTAGTATGTGTTCCACAGGTCGCCCATTTGTTCCGCATTATGGAAGCGAGTGATCCCCATTTTGGTGATGGCAGATTGAGAGCTGTGTACGCCGGTATTCGCACGATGGTCTGACTTTGTATGGGGAATGTCTAATGTAGTCCCTATCTGTATTTCCTGTGCTATGCCTTACTGCAGCTGTGTAATTCCACCAGGTTTCCAGTTATGGGTGCCATCTTGGTCGTACGCTTGTCCATCCATGGGAATCGCCTACTGGACACTGATATAGGGCTGTACACATTTCACACCTGCGTTCAGCATTATCTGGTGGATGCTTTGCATCATTAGTGGGGAGTAAGGCATGTGCTATACCCACATCCCTCCCACGGGGCGGGCCAACGGATTATCTGCCAAACAACACCAAGCCCCATTTCTGCATACCCAGGATCCCATGGCTGCAACCCTCGACGGTACACATTACACATCCTTCATGTGTGCGGGACTGGGATGTGGACGCACTTCTATGGACTCGACAATCTGGGGATTTCTGTTCATATGTCCTGCATTTCATGGACACTTGTCATCAACCTTAAACACGCTGGTGGTGCATATGTCTAGCTGTGCCGTAGTCACGGCTGTCATTTCTTCTGGGTCGATCGCAGCTGGTTGATATTGCGACGGAGCAATTTTGGAGTCCTACAATGGACACCAGTGTGCATATGTAAAGTGTAGAACTTGTTGGACTGTCACCATCTGGCCAGTGGTTTTGACTGATGCTGTATGTTCCCCATTCGTGGATGTCTGTTTGACTACCCATATTATGTATTACTTGGCATATCTATATCCATGTGCCAGTAAGCGGAAATACAGCAGACCTTGAGTCCTGGTCATCTTCATAAAAGACATTAATGAACATAAACCAGACCAAAACAGACGATGACAATAACGATACACTCCACAGTCCAAAGATACTGAGCGCTTTCACCCACTAACATGGGGCATCGTCAGAGTACGAAATACATTAGATAGTCATCCCTTATATACTTCCTTCAGAGTCAGTTTAAAGACAATTAATCAATAAACTTGCTCATAGTTAAGTGGACAGTGCTCCAAGTCTTAAAGATAAAGTGACATATAAAAATCAGTGTTGCATACATTACTTAATGGAAACATTAATACAACAACAATGTGTTAATATAAATACAATATTGGTCAACACAATCAGTATATTGAAACATAATTGATAATTGTTGTGAGTAAACCTTAGAATGTAGTGTGTTGATAATGATATTATGTATATTAATGTGTATAATTGTTGTATTAAGATTCCAAATCATTGAATAAATAAGTACAATTAAATGCATATTTTGTATAAATATGAATGTAAATAAGAGTCACAATGTTAAATATAAATATGACTGTATATAACTATATAAATATGATATGGAATAAACTGTAGTTGTTTACATCTTGTTTTCGAGTGACATATCTATGTCCATGTGTCATATATACGGGCCGTCGGACTGCTGTGTGTAGATATATACATGTGAATCCCTCGTTTCATACCTTGCTTTGTTACTGTCTGTGGATTACCTGTGTACACACATCTATTACCATACCATACCTTTCCACTGTACAGGTTCTGGCATGGTGTACGGCAGGTTGGCCCTTAATCTTGCTGTGTGTTACATTGACCTGTGTCTATCTGGCAATTCGCTGGCGTGTCATGTGAGACCTTCTTGCTTCTATAGGGACCTGATCCCGTAATTGTGACGTGCTTCCACTGGCCATATATTTCTCTGTCGTCTGGGATCTGTATGTAACCAGTCCTTTCAGGACACTTTCTATTGTTGTTCATTTTTGGTTACATATATGAGTACTTTGGTATGTTGTGCTATTATTGTGTGTGGAGCATTTCTCCACGGGCCTCTGCTGACACTGGACATATATCCAGCTAGCCTAGCCCGGTCAACAAGTGTGAGCAAACTAAACACAATTCGTACGGTGGCGCCTTCTGACAAGTGGGTCAGGTTACAGATGCATAACCGTCGTGAATCCATACTACTAACACACACGTTATTCTATCCACATTCTATGTTTGTCTTATCACATAGCATGTGTTTCTCACTATTTCTACCGGTACTTTACATGGCATTGTCCGATTCCATACTTTCAGAGGCTGACAGTTTTGAGACATGTATAACTGACATGGAGGACACAGCATTAACTTTCCCTGCTGTGAGCGGATCACACACGCGCACTTGCATTTCCTAATTGTGGGTTACGCGCAGGCACACATGCATATCCGTATTCTGGTTACATATGTTTACTGGGTCTGTGTGGTTACATGGTCTGTATTAGTTGTGACTGTTCCGGTAACATATCTCTGATCCGGTTGACGGACGTGTGTGGAACACACCTTCACCTTTAGACATGTAACTGTCTTTGCGGCATGGACGCATTACGTACACGTTCACATTTATATGTTCTATAGTTGTAATTCAAACGGGACTGCATTCACGTTTGCCGGTTGCTGTGACCACTACACGTTAGCTGTTCTGTCTCATTTATATGCATACCCATGGTACTTAGCTAAATTTACATATCCCAACCACCCCACCCCCCCCGCACCCACGTACGTCACAGGCATCCATTCTCCTGCTGGGAAAAGTGCGGTACTACATGTTACACATTCCTTATTCCCTACCACTCATGGCCCAGGAAACATATGTCGTGACCGCAGGGATATTCAGATCACAGGGGCTTATAGCCCCTACGCATACAGGCCTTCGATTGTCAGGGTGTTCCTGTGGTGCTTTGGGTTTGGTCTTGTCCGCCTAGTGTACGGAACTGCCCTGACCGTGTACGAATGTCAGATGAGTCACATGGGCACGGTTTGTCCATGTCTATGATACCATATCCCCCCCCCCATTATTCCAAACCGTGTGCGCTGATTGTCCGGCGTGCCCGTTGTAGATCGTGTTATAGTAATTGCACACGGTCTGGTCGACCGGACCTATTTCCATTACTATACCTCGGTATTTATAACCTGTGTCGGTATGTTACATGGGTTTAACATTGCGTGACAGCTTTCACTGAGCCACGGACATGTCCGTTGCTTACTTTGGGGCAGTCCCGCTCTGCTACACACATTTAACATGGCGGAACAGGTTGAACAGCACAGCAACGGGGACATCGGGCTCTCCGTCACTGTTTTGTATTGAATCGCTATGTTGACTTTGTTTCACATAGCGAGACAGTGTCGACATTGGCAACGGACATCTCGCGCAGTACGTCCGCACCGCCGCGGGTGCCATATGTCTGCGGATGGGCGGCGGACAGGCATTACGCTGTGCCATTATGTCTGGGAATATATGGTTTCTTTCCCTAGATGATATGGCATAAAAGCAATGACCCGCATCTGGGTGTGGGTACTGCTGTATTTACCCACGGTTGCCTTTGTGTGGTCCCTCGGGCATCGGCCTCGGGACTGCTCCACGTCTACCGTGGGTATATCTAGCATTACCCACATCCGGGCGTGGGTTATTGCTATGATATTCCGTGTGTACGGACACATGTGTTTGGACAACCTACAATAGCTTCTGCTATTGGCATACGATGCTGTGGGTGGTGCCGGTTACCATACATATGCCTTTCTCAAAAGCCGACTTCACACTTCTAAACACTAGTGTGGTCTCCTTTAAGGCCCCTGAGCCGGTGGAAAACATTACTCAAACCGCTGAATCAATTACATATGCCTTCTACCAGCACCTACAGGACTGCATGGATCAGGCAATCCCAAACGAAACTGAGACTCTTTGTACCAAAGGCAAGCGTCCAGTCTGGTGGACCCCAGCCATAAACAAGCTCTACAACAAAGGGAGGAAGCTACTACAAGATAGAGCAGAATCCTTGAAAGGTAAGACACCCTTGCTCATTATACATGAAGAACTAAGAGCTCTCATAAAATCATCCAAGGCAAATTCGAAAGATAAATCACCAAGGACTCAACAGACAATCATAAGGCCTTCTTTAGCTATGTTAGACACCTAGGAGGAAACTCCCAGATATGCTCAGAATTAGTTCAAAATGATGTGAAGATTACTGAACCTACACACATTGCCAACATACTGGCTGACAGGTTCAGTGCAAACTTCTCCCCCCCCTCCCCCCAATAGGAGAGGTATCTATACCTGAGGATTGTAGCCCCCAGAACATCTGTAACGCCCAAGTGAGAACTGCTCTCTCCAAGGCAGTAAACACAGCATCCATGGGACCAGATGGTGTCCCCGGCTGTGTACTCCACAAACTCAATGAGGAATTAAACCCGCAGTTAGGACAGCTGTTTAATCTTAGCCTCAACTCAGGATACGTACCCAAGTAGTGGCGCAAGGCGACTGTGGTCCCACTTCACAAGGGCGGTGCCTCCACTGACCCTGGAAATTACCGTCCCATTAGCTTGACAAGCCTTATCTGCAAAGCCATGGAGAGGATCATAATGGAACTCATAGATGAAGACATAGGGAACTTGCAGACTTTGGATCCAACCCAGTTTGGCTTGGTCAAAGGCAGATCATGCCTTTTAAACTTGGTTGACTTTTTTGGAACAGTCACCAAGGCCATTGATGAGGGTAAGGCAGTCCATACAGCCTACCTCGACCTGGCAAAGGCCTTTGACACAATACCCCCCTCAGGTATCATTGAAAAACTCATCAGCTTGAATGTAAACCCATACATCACAAGATGGGTTGCAAACTGGCTAAGTGACAGAACCCACACGGTCAGAGTTGCTGGCGCCATGTCAGACTCAAAGCCGGTCACAAGTGGTGTCCCACAGGGCTCAGTCCTGGGTCCACTCTTGTTCGGCATCTACTTTTCAGATGTACAAGCAAATGCAGGAGGGTTATGGCTGACAAAGTTTGCAGATGACTGCGAACTGGGTGCCATAGTCGAACACACATCTGACACAGATATCCTTCAGAAGGGCCTCACAGAAATGGATAACTGGTGCCAGAGACATGGCCTAAAGCTAAACGCCGAGAAATGCATAGTCATACCCTTCGGGAAAAACAAGGTTACTCCTAGCTACCATATAGGTGGCAATCCACTGAGCACAGAAGAAGTTACCAGGGATCTGGGGACCCAGGTTGACAGTGACCGTTCGTTTGACACTCACGTTGCTAAAGTAGTTAGGTAGACCTTCTACATTGCCCACCTGATCATGAAGGGATTCACATCTAGATCAAGGGAGGTCATCGTCCCCCTGTACTCATCACTCATTAGACCTATGATTGAGTACAATGCCCCATTCGGAATGTATCTGACCCGACACCTGCAGCAGCTGGAAAGGCCCCAAAAGTTCATCACCAAAAGGATACAGGGTCTCAAGAATTTGTCTTATGCTGCCCGACTGAAAGAACTCCAGCTCTATTCAGTCGCATACCGCTTGCTCAGAGGTGACCTGTGCCTGACATACAAGGCCATGTCAAACCCAGATTTGATGAATATGCTTCACCTAAAGAATCTAGATCCCTCAGAACCACAAGGGCGGGAGACTTAAACCTTGACACGGTCATTAATAGAACGTGCTGGAGGGATAGATTCAACACCCAGAGACTCACTATGCTGTGGAACAACATCCCAGTACATGTGGGGCAGAGCACCTCGCTGGCCTTGTTCAAGAGGACTCTTGACCAATGGATGGGAGATCGCAGATATACCCCAGGGATTACTTCAGTGTCACTGCTTGACAGAGGTACAGCAATATAATAGGCATAGTTTTCTTCAAACTGAAGGGGTGGCAAATGCCACATAACTATGGGATAGGCTTATAAATGCCCTTGGGCAGATAGCCTACTATGAACCTATAAACCTATGAACCTATGTTCATAGTTTGTCCCATTCACACTTGTCTATCCCCTGTCCTCATTCGTACATGGATATTTCTGTGGCACATGATTGAACTATGTATTACCTGCAGGTATGCTGTGTACAGTGCACATATGTCATGGTTGATTACAGTGTATCTGTGTACCTGCCTCTGTGATACTGAGGACTACCACACATCCTTCACAGCATTACATGCGTATGTCCATACTATTATTCGTTGGCCTGTGGGGGGTTGTCAGAGCGACGGTTACACGTGTCCCTGTTTGTGCACGCATCATGGTGGTCTTTGACCAGCCTCCGTTGCTATCGTGGGATGGAAGGTGGTGTTGGTGTGTGTTTGGGTTGTGTTTCCACTGCCGATACGTCAGTGGGGGGTGGGGTTGGCACGTGTTCCTCTTTGCAGGGGGCCCCATCCTGGACATTTGTGTCATGTCGTGTATGCCTTCCTGCATTACTACTGCGTGTTACTGGCAGTTTGTATCTGGTACGCATGGCTATTCCCATGATATGACATACCCATTCATCCGGGCATATACGTGTTATTCAATCCTTTGCATTGGCCGTGGGTGTTTGGCCATCCGGCACCACTATTATCTACGTGTGATGTCCCACCTTCACCTTCTGTGCATGTGGCACCCTGTTGGGGTGTCCTGCTTGGTGGGCGGATGTTCCGCCCTATGTGTTGTGTTTGACATGTCCGCATAGCTGATCATTGGTACAGTGACTGCACATACTGCTTTGTCCAGATGTGTACAGTTATGGACACCGTGGCGTGTGAACGCCTATGGGGTTTTGACAGGTCCGTACCACATGCGGGATGTACGCATTCTGCCGACACATTCACATGCAGCCATTTGGATATCAGTACCTGAGGTGGGATGTTGACATGTGGGGTACATATTTGCACGCGTGGCACTGCCTAGGACAATACTTCATACTACATTTGAGGTATACCCACTGTGTGTAGGTGTGCAGCTGCGCAAGGCTGCTAGCTGGATTGGGTGGACGGTCGTACATGGGTGCGGGTTACGTGCTATGACGGGGCTGTTGTGTATTACATTTGCATGCATGGGTTCTGCTTCTGGATATTCCGCTTCGGCATACGCCATCCTATGTGTATGCGACGGGTATGTTGCTGGGTGTAGTACATGTTGCTATGCACATGTTTGTCTGTGTTTAGGGTATCTGGTTTCCTTCTGGTTGTTATATAGACACGGCTGCCCGGCTGTGTACTCTCACTACCACTGTGGAACTGCTGGTGACCATGCCCATGGGGCTACTTGTGTGTAGGTGCGGCGCCCTGACATGCTGCGGTACACCTTCACTGGGTATGCCCACTGACAGTGCATTGCGTGACGGACACGGTATTACGCGTATCCTTTGTTCCTTGGACGGGTACAATTTGGACTTCGTGGGTTAATGTTTGGTTCTCCGTTTTGTGTTGACTGGTACTATGTTGCATACTCTGCGTACGTTTCATTATCCACGGACACTGGCTGGTGCGGTTACTATTGCAGGCAGCCTGTGACAGTCAGCACTTTAGGTTGCTCCTTGCATGCCGGCTTGGCCACGCCTACGGGCGCATCCTAATTGGGCTCACGCACGTGCCCTCTGCACGTGGTTGTGGTTGCGGCGCACGCTCATTACTATGCATGTGGCGCTGCTACGCTGGTTATACACTGCACTGCCGGCGCACGCCTTACACCGGCCTTGCGCCGAGCTTCATGAATCCGGGGGTTTGTTTTTAATTACTAATTTGTACATCTTTTTCTGCTTAAAACTGTAATCCTGTAAAACTTATAGTTTACACTGCAAATTATCCATCTTCATTGTTAACTCTTGCAATGAGGACAAAACTCATTGAAAGTGTTTTTTATCTATTGATCTCTATGTGCAGATTTTGAAGAGCTTAATTGTAATATTTCCTTGGAGAAAAATTTATATACATTTTGACAGGAATTTTCTTAAATTTAATTATTTGTTTCAGATAAATTGTTTGAATAACTATTCATGAAAAATAAAACTATTCCTTTTTAGACTGATTTCCTGCCTTTTCAAAAATCTTTTTAGATTTGCATAGCTCTTTCTCAGTGTCACTAGTTGCCCTCCATCTTGACTTTGGAAAACCTGAATGCATCCCTTTCAGTCTTCTTGATATGCTTTACTGTGGCCTAGAGTTATGAGACAGCCACTGATTCTTAACCTATGACACAGCATACAGAGCCTATCCTGGTCTGGCATAGTCCTTCCCTGCTGATGGCACTTCTACTGTCTCCTCATCATGTTTGTCATCCACTGCCTAGTATGGTGGGACTTGTTCCTTCAGCTTGCATATTCTCTGCTGCAACTGTTTCCTCAATATTATATCATACAACATAGCATGGACAGAAAATATCTTAGTACATGTGTCTGGGTCATAGTACAGGTCATCTTCAGATACTTCCTGGCAGCAAAAGCAAGCCTCCGTCAGACCAAACACATGTTTGATGATGACCTGGGTTTGTGACAGTGGACCGTTGTAGCCATTATTTGTCATCACCAATAAAATGTCCTTGTGGAAAATCACCTTGCACAAAACATTGATATAGGTCACACATGTACCATATGTGGTAACTTGTTGGAGTGACCAGCTGACATATTATAGATTATATCCAGTGCATTACCGTCCACCTGACACTTCATGGAGTTATAATTTTTATGGTTAAGGAACCTTTGTCCCAGGTAAACAGCTGGGGCCTTTATTTCAATGCAGACTATGGCCTCCGGTATGTTGGGAAAATGAGCTATCTCATAAAAATCCTGGATAGTGTTGGATCTATTCTCTGTGGTACTTGTAAACCATATATGATTCCCCCCACATGCTGTAGCATGGCACCGAGGAAATGGTGGAGTATATTTGAGTCAGATGCCTGGAATATCCCTATTGTGCCCCTCCATAGATTTCGTCTAGCTAGTATTCTCAAAGTCAATGATATCTTGGTATCCACAGGAATAGGTATTTCATGAGTCCCTCCAGCCTGCTCCTGCATGGTGACTCTATCCTCACAGTAGCAGTCCACATCTCCAGTAACAGGAAGGGCATGAACAATGACTGGAAAACAGTTCTCACATAGTATAAATGTTTTTACAATAACAGACATTCTAAGAAAAATACGTTAGCGATGTTATGATACAGATTAAAAATTGTTTTGAGACCTGTAATTATTACTTGTTCAGTGATAACACCAATACTGTTGATTGAATAACTGTGAAAAAATATAGCCCTGGAACTTATAACAATTGCATGAAACACAACATGGAAAAACAAAAGTGGCTGGGGATTTAAAGTTAACAGAAACAGACCAGAATGATATTGGTTTAACAGCATTAGTAAGGAAATTGTTTTCAACGCATGTTCAAGACCATCAAGTAAGTCTGATTGTTGAAAAGCCTAATAGGGAATGGAACATACTAGACATTGTTTGTGTTCCTAAGGAAATGACTCTTACTTCATGACCAGGTTTTAACACTGCCAATGTGCAGTGATCATGGGGTTATAAAGGTTAAATTGCTGATAGATAATTCTTCCATACTGAAATCTAAACCAGTGCACAGAAAAATAACAACAGACTATATGGAAGCAAATAACAGTCACTATGTAAAACTAACTGGAGTGATGCATGCAATGGAAAATGAAGAAGAAATGTGACAAATTTTGACAGAGAAATTGAATGGAAAAAAAAATAACTTCTGGATCTAGGCACACGAGGTCAAGAGGATATATTACCATAAGAACAAGATACTTGATAAAGGTGAGTGACAAATAATATAAGAAATGGAAATAAAGCTAAATAAACTGGGAATAAACCCCTATGCCATCTGCTGGATTGCCAGTTGGCACATAGACAGGATGTAGATAATCAAAATAGGGCAAGTTATCTCCAAAAAGAGACCAGTCAGTCCTCCGACCGAATACTGATGGATTCACTGCACATCAGCAAGTCAAATGAAATGGCATCAGAAATACTTGGCAGGCAGATCTAAACCTCTTCCGCATCATTAACAGAGCAGTTCTGAATTTATATTTGAAATATAGCATATGCATGTAGATTTTAAACATTGTCTATTGTTCATATTACAAGCAGCTTTGGTGAGTCAGCCTAGTATGCAACATTATCAAGGGTGCTTTTTTGATTTAGCAGGCCTGTTTGAGGTCAGCATGTGTCATATACTTTTGGTCAAAATATACTGCAGATTCATTAGTATTGATTACATGATATAAAAATTAACTAGTAGATTACAGGTATACTTCAAAATGTCTAAACCAATATGTTCTTATCTATTATATTCTTACATTACTACAATATATTATTCTTACATTACTACAAATTATTCTTACCTATCTATAAATGAAAACCTTGCTAAATGTAGAAACTTTCATTGTTATTACTCTGATACATTAACTGATTTAGAAGATTGATTACATGCCTCTTAGCTACTGGAATGTACTACGGAAAGGATGATAACTTGGCACAACCATGTACTACTAAAAATGTATGTGTTCTCCCTTAAAAGTTAATAATTTCTAAAGATTTCCTGTATGTACTCCAGAAAATCTAGAATATGCATGTATCTGTTCTTTTACAAATGTCCATTTTGTTTGTTTGTTTTTTTTTTTTCCAATTCCTTTTTATTAGGGTTATATCAAAACCAAATGAAGACAAGAAAACGATATAACAGAGAATAAAACAATAACATACAATATACAGACCTACAAACATAAAACCTATATACATTAGATAACCTATATACAGTTCTCATCTATATCAAGCTATGCAGCATACAGAAATATGCGTTACAATCATGTCAGAATGAGTTCAAATATCATTTTCCAAGTGTCCTTCTGGGTCCTTTTTTTCCTCATGGAATACCATAAATATTTATGAGCCAGGAGTTGTGTACAAATGTCCATTTTGTAATGTTTCACTGTAAGTATCTATTTAAGTATGTCTGGAGCTTTTCTCCACGGGCCTCCACTGAAAATGGACCTATATCCAGTTGGACTTTCCCGGTTAACAAATGTAAAATAAATAAATAATATGAAATTCTTAAATGAGCACAATGCTTGCATTTACTTTCTATAAATTAAATGAACTCCACAATTTATATAATACTGTCTTGTTTTAAGTATATGTTTTCTGTTCTCCATTTTTCTGTATGTAGAATTGTCAACAAACAAGGTAAGGCATCTAGAATGAAGGTTTTTCAGAGATAGCTGTCAGTCAGCTGATGTAAACATAATTGCAATTAAAAAAAAAGTCAGATGAGGAGAGGGCTGTTATACAGTGATATTATCTAAGGGGAATCTAACATTATGAAATACTTCATAACTAATACAAGCTGGACATGAAACGGAGCAAAAGGACAGCTGATAATGCCTGGTTTAAAATAATTAAAAAGTAAAGATAAAAGTAAACGTAAGCAGGAAGGAAGGAAGGTAGGAGGGAAATATTAATGTGATTTTGTAAGAAGGTTATCTAAAATGCCTGGAAGTCTAAAGAGGAGGAATATTCTGTGGATTATGTGGTTGAGTCAAAACTACAGACTGTAAAACAGGATGCTGCTTTTAATTAAATAAAAAATTAAATGACAGCTCAGTTTAACTACAGTATGCAATATATAAACAACTGATATACACTTGTGCATTCAAAATAGCGATTAAAATAATACCTGTAAAATACTGAAAACTATCATGCACTTAATGCAGTAGTACACATAAGACAGCATTAAAAAGTATCAGACATTGCTAGGAAACAAGGTGCAATCAATATGTGAAGCTGAGGGTTTCGAATGTTAGTAGGAATTGGACAGAATGCAGGCTCACAATGTGTCACTCAGACTTCGAAGGGTGGCAAAGAAATACATACACAAAAGACTATGAAAAATATTTTCACACTGCAATCTGTGAAAAGGTTATTCGCAAGAAGTCAAATGGTACAGTGTTTCAAAGCTGTACTGCCAATGGAGAAAAAATATTCTCAGTGTTGGAGTTAGCTGTTCCCTTGCCATTTTATTCAGTAGAAGGACTAAACACATTTTATAAACAACAGGATAATTAATTACACGTCGTTTGTGACTAGCCTCCTCAGGGGATTTGGACAGTGCAAGATCATTTTACTTGTGTTTAGTTATTCAGAACTACGTTTTCTACTAAGGTTTTCTTCTTACCTTAGACCGTGTGTTCTGCTACACATACACACAAACCACAAGAAGTAAAATATTTTTTTTTCACACATGCATCCCTCCACCTTTGTTATAAAGCTACCTGCATTCATTTTGTATAGCTATAACACATTGCTGTACCTGTGGTGTTGTACATACGCACACACACGCATGCAGATACACGCACCATTGTATATGGGACAGTCTGTAGAGCTACTGACTGCCATGTGCCATTTAATATTGGCAATAAATGACACAGAGGTCGGTTGTCACTAGACATCATGTGTAATTTATTTCATTGGTCAGTTACTCTAGATACCCCAAGACAATTTGCAAATTCTGTTTAAATTACTAAGAACAGAAAGGGCAGATGTGCTGAATGCAGTTTTAATGCGCAGACTAAGAGCAATATGGCAAACAAAATAATTTACACAAATTTATTTAACTGCTCTCACAATGAGTATTTTGGCATTGCAAGCCTTGAAGGAGTGCAGCAAGGACTTGGACTGGATGTTAGAGTTGAGGAAAGCCACAGCACAGCCAAATTTGGCAAGTCTGAACCAAACACAGATGAAATCAGGCTCATTGTTCATCAGCATGACAGCCATTTCCCCCTTTTTGAAAGCCTCATGCATTAGGAAAACCTGAAACAGTTTATTCGTTCATCTGTCCATATCTCCATAAGTGTGCACCGCAGCCACAAATTCTATAAAAAGCTTGCTTGGTATTACGTTTGTCTGGTCTACAAAATGATCTAAAAAGGTCATGAATCTCCTGCATATCCTTTGCTCTATCACCAGCTGAGTTCTCCTGAGTTTTAGATAATAAATCAGATCCGTGCAGAAGCAGAAGAAGAGCAGCCTGTGTAGATGTGGACACGGCTGATAGTCCTGCAATGGTTGCAAAGATTCAAAGAAACTTTATTGTCATTTAGGAAGCACAAGTGCTACCTAAATGAAATTATGAGTGTCCGCTCTTTTACAGGAGAAAACAAACACAAAAAGACAGACATGATAGGTGTTAAAGAATAAACAATAACTATAGTACAAAACTAAATATCTAAGTACCACAGTACAAGCAGAAAATTATTGATTTCAACAATTGGCTAAGTTTCCAGTGTCATTCTAAGGGGATCCAGTATCTGTCTGCCTGGGATGACATGACTGACAGACCTCGATGCTTTTCCAGAGATGGCCTCCATCTGTTACCCCTGGGCTTCCAGATACTGGCCAAGGCTCTTGCCACCCCTATAGTGCCTTTTTTAGGCGGTGTTCCAAAGACCAAATTACCACCATAACAGCTACAAACAAATGCAGTTTGAGGGTCATGTTGCTCAACGCTAGGTCTAAATCTCAAAATGCACTCACGCGAGGGACTCCTTAAAATGGAGAACATTGACATTTGTGCTGTAACAGAGACCTGGTTCAAGGCAGCAGAAAGCACCCTTGCACTACTAGGCTATAACTCATTCCACACCTTTCGGCCCCAGACCTTAGACCGAAGCTCCAAAGGTGGTGGTGTCTCCATATTCATAAAGGATGGGCACACCTCCAGACTGGCAGCCCAACATAATGCATCAGAGATACTTCAGGTGCAGCTAACATTGGGTAAGACAGCGATTCAGGTCGTAGCCTGCTATAGGTCCCCAACCATGTCCCAAGATTCGCACTCCACGTTCCTAAGCATCCTGGAGAATATTAGGGTCCAACCTAACACTCTCTTACTAGGCGACTTCAACTACCCCTCAATTAACTGGGTAAACTACTCATGTACCAATACACTTGCCTGTTTTCTGGAGTTCATTAATTCCAATGCCCTGGACCAGCTCCTTCTTACCTCCACTAACATGGATGACCATTGCTCTACAGCAATAGTCAGCCCCTCCCTGGTTAGATCTGACCATAAACTAATCACCTTGGAAATCCACATCCCTCCCATCCCCACCCCCCAGCAAAGGTAACCACCATGAAAAACTTCTCCAAAGCTAATTTTGGGATCCTAAAAACAGAGGTGGCTAACTTCACGGCACCCATGCAAATGGAGAATAGTTGCATGACTGTAGAATCATACACCAGTGCACTGTAAGAACACGTACACAAATGCATGGATCTCACCATACACAATAGAACCAAGACACTCTCCTCCAAAAAAAGGAAGCCAATATGGTGGTCCCCTGCCATAAACAAACTCTACAACAGAAGGAGGAAACTGATGCGGAATAAGGTGAAGTCCCAAGACTGGAAAAACTCCCTTATCTGCCTCAACAAAAAGTTGAGATCCCTCATCAAATCCCCTAAAGCTAGGTATGAAAACAGAATTGCAGTAGATAGTAAAGACAACCACAAGGCCTTCTATAGTTATGTAAAGAATCTCCACGGCAATACCCAGATTTGCTCTGAGCTACTGCACAATGGTACCTCCTATACCGAGCCAACAGATATTGCTAGTATACTGGCCGATAGATTCAGTGCCAATTTTACCCCCCCAGAGGACCAATCACAATACCAGTAGATTGCCAGGCACTCAGCATTACTGCTGCACAGGTTAAAACAGCACCGTCCAAGGCCAAGAATATAGCTTCTATGGGACCTGACAATATCCCTGGTTGTGTTCTACGTGAACTACAGAGTGAACTGGCACCTCACCTCAGGCTTTGTCCCTGCTGAATGGTGTACTGCTACAGTTATCCCTCTCCACAATGGAGGAGTGACTACAGACCCTGTGTACTATCACCCCATTAGCCTGATGAGTCTGATATGCAAAGCTATGGAATGCATCATCATGGACCTAATAAACAAGGATATAGGGAATCGCCAAACTCTGGATCCCACACAGTTTGGTTTTCTGAAGGGTATATCATGCCTGCTTAACTTGGTTAACTTCTTTGAGTCAGCCACCAGAGCTGTGGATGAAGGCAAGGTGGTTCATACAGCCTACCTTGATCTGGCCAAGGCTTTTGATACCATTCCCAACTCAGGAATCATAGAAAAACTCATTAAGCTTGGCATCAACCCCTATATCACTAGGTGATTTGCAAAGTGGCTCACAGATAGAACCCAGAATGTGAAAGCAGCTGACTCCAAGTCAGACTGCCGATTAGTCACGAGTGGAGTCCCACAGGGTTTGGTCCTGGGTCCTCTCCTGTTTGGCATCTGCTTCTCTGAAGTCCAGGCCAACATGAAGGGACTCTGGCTGACAAAGTTCGCAGATGATTGCAAGTTGGGAGCTATTATTAACTCCCCAAATGATGTTGACATCCTACAGAATGGCCTCACTGTGACCAATGACTGGTGTCAGAACCATGGCCTTACACTCAATGCCAAAAAATGTGCCATCATCCCCTTTGGGAAAAACCCAGTTCCCATGAATTACCACATTGATGGTAGTCCACTGAACACAGAAGACGTTATAAGAGATCTGGGAACACAGGTTGACAGCAACCTCTCTTTTGATCACCACATTGCCACTGTGGTCAGAAAGTCCTTCTATGTGGCACATCTCATTACTAAGGGTTTTGCATCCAGGAAGAATTAGGTCATTGTCTCCTTCTACTTTTCCCTCATTAGGCCAGTCATCGAGTACAATGCCCCATTTGGCATATACCTTACTAGACACCTGCAACAACTGGAGAGGCTGCAAAAGTATCTCATAAAGAGAATCCTAGGTCTTAAACACTTGTCCTATATGGACAGAATCAAAAAACTCCAATTATTCTCTGTCTCATATCGCCTACTTAGAGGTGATCTCTGCTTGACTTACAAAGCCATGTCTGACCCAGCTCTGTTAGAAATGCTACAGCTAAAGAAATCCCAATCCCTCCATGCCACATGCTCCAGAGATCTCAACCTCATTACCACAATTAACAGAACATGCTGGAGGGACAGGTTCATAACCCAGAGACTGCCCATGCTATGGAAAAGACTTCCCATACATGTCAAGCAGAGCACCTCGCTGACCCTCTTCAAGAGAAATCTTGATGAGTGGATGGGAAACAGAAAATTCACTCCGAAGATAACACCAGTGGCTCTACTCGACAGAGGTACTGGGAATTAAGGTTGGGTGGCACTATGCCAAGGTAATCCTATGACTAGGCTTGTAAAGGCCCCAGGGCCATTAGCCTAATACACGCCTATGAACATGCTTGTACACTATTTATTACATAGGACAACGATGACTACTAGATAATTAACACATGAACAGAAAAGTACACTATACACAGAGGTGAGACTGGGTGATATTACACATAAGGAAGTGACTGGAATTGCACTTAAATGAGAATATATTAATTTTAGTATGCAATAAATAAACAGAATTACTGTATGGAAAAAAAAAGAGGTAGTAGCAACAGCACTTTACTGAGATTTTCCAAGATCTAGCAGGATTTCCAAGTGAAGCACCAGTTTGTTGAAAACTCTAGCTCAGCAAGAAATCATTTAAAATACTCAATAACTCCTGGCGTAGGAACAATCAAAGTCTGTCTCGAGAACAATGGGAAAAGCAGAAATACATTTTCTCAAGGGCAGCTAGCTCTCTAATGACAATTCGAGAGGTCCAGAGCTGGGTTACGTAAAACTTCAGGACCCAAATAGGGTCAGATGTTTCACTTGCTAAGTGCTTAAGCAGTTTGCTTTTTAGAACAATCATTCAGTCTGGTTACTATGGAAACAAACCACAATGAACAATAGTTGTAAAAAGCAAACTTTTACTGGCAGCAACATTTGGTAAGCTCTTAGTAATGAAACATTTTGACCCTTTTTTATGTGTTATATCAGTCTGGTTCAGTTAGCAAGAAAAGTATTGTAAAATGTACTGATCGTGCATTAGTGCAAGTAAAGGCATATGAGATATTGCCAGCATTTTTGCCTTTACTAAGTGTGCCTTTGGAATTTTGTGTCATTAAAGATCTTTATTAACAGTCAACAGTGAATACAGTTTTTAGACTTTATCTGCTTTCTTCAATGGTTCCCATGCTTAACAACAACTCCTCTGAGCCTCTTAGATCAAGAAGTCCAGACAAATTCTAAAGTAATGCTGGTGGGTGTAGGGTTGTGGGGCAAAAATCAGAACTAGGGACATATTTTAGACATGGACATAAACTTATAAAGTAACACAAAAGAAAACTCATGAGAAGTTGGTTTTACGGTCGGATATGAAAGATGAAGGAAAATTACTTCAATCCAAACAGCAGAACAGGAGCATTCAGCTACATGCACAGGTTTGCACTGAAAATATATCATCACATAAATAAAAAAGAATTAATCCAAATGAAGATAATTAGCCAGCAAAAGAGATGAGACACTTCACAGCCTGACAAGCAGAAAAATTATTACCTGTGGACAGACAATGTGAGGAAAGATGCAGCAAAACTGTAAGCCCATGAGATATGTGATAGGAACATAAACCACAAGTGTAGTTTACACTGAGAGCCAGAACAGGATTGGAATTGAAGATATACAGAATGTTTAAAAGCAAATCAACACTCTGGGTGGGAATGGGAATGATATGGTAAAGTGGGCGTAACTGTAGTCAGATGTAGCTTGGAACTGAATTGTAAACATTGTGATTGCCCCTTTAACAAAAACCTCCTAAGCACCTCCCAAGCCTCTTATATGACCCACTACTTTCTGTTAAGATTGCTCTATGCAGCTTGTCTTAGCTGTATACTTGCAAGCATATCTATAATCCTCTCAGCAAAAGACTCATGGAGAAAGCTTCCAAATCAGAAATGCTTCAAAATAGCAGTACTACTAATTTAGTAAGCTGACAAAATAAGACTGCGTGAATTGGCATCCCTTTTATGAAACAAGAGTCGTTAAGTGCAATAAGTGTTATTATTTGTTCATGAGAATCCAACACCTTATTTGAAAATCATTATGGATTGTATTGTGTCAGTGGAAAAGTGTAAGCCAAAAGTAGGGACACTTGTGAGGACTCAGACAATGTACTGACAAAGAAAAAAACACAAAAACCTAATAAATCCAAAAGGCGTACACAGATTTGGAGTACCAAACAGCTTTAATCCTGGTACCTCGTCATTTCGCCTTCAAATATACTAAACAATTAAACAACTGTAAGAAGAAATAAAAAAGTTACAGCCTCCTGCCAGGTAAACGCTCCTATTCAAAAAGCAAATATAAAAATCCAACAGGTGTAGAAAGGAGCGACGCTAATCTCTTTGGTACAAAAAACAAAAACTGTGTTGTAACAGAGTATTCAAATCCCAAGCAAAAGTAGTAATCCAGTAGTGTCCAAGCAAGTGAACCACAACCACTGGTAACTTAAAATCTTTATTCCATCAGATAAGCACTTTCGCTGCTAAGAGCTTCTTCAGATCTATTGAATGGTACACAAGTTAAAATTCCCCAGTATATATATGGGTGTAACAAGAAAAACAATTAACACAATTAACACAATTAAAAGGGAAATGTTAAAAATCTCATATACTTGACAATACTAAAAAATATAGGTATATGAGTGTAAGTACTTATATCTAACATTCAAAAATGAATGAAAAATGAATAAATAGTATAATACACATATGTATAAAAAGACAAATGGATCAAAAAATGTAAAAAGTTGAGTATGCTAAAATGTCATGTCATGGGCTGCAGAAAAAATCTTACTTACATCTAAATACTGAAAACATTTGCAAGTTACTTGCTTATTCAGTCAGAACATATACACTTAAGTGCAGCAAGAATGTGTGGATATGATCATTTTATATTCCTGCGTCTCCTCAATCTGGGTTTAATGGAGGCTCTCTCATTCAGGCCTAATCCACTATCATCTCTTAATCGGACAATCCAGTCACCTTCCTTACTTTCAGTTTGACTACTAATGTCACCTCCTCTTTTGTTCGGTGTTACAACCTCTAAAACCCTGAATAAGAATGTGTGTGTGTTGTCATAAAGACTCACATGTTTAGCCAAAGCATTATGGCTAGAACCCTTCCTGATGTGGTATATATGTTCCCTCATTCTGTCTCTGAGCTTACGGTTTGTTTTGCCCATATAGAAACTAGAGCAGGCTTGACAAACCCCAAGATATACCACATTACACGTCATGCAGTCTGCAGTTGTATTAGTTCTAAACACTTTGTGTGAATCAGGATGTGTAAACTCAGTGGCTGTATCAATATAAGAGCAAAAGTTGCAATGCCCACATGGCATAGTATTCCCTGCCACCTCGTCTCGTCTAGTGTGTCTCGGATAGCATAACATCTGTTTAAGGTTGCTCTTATTTCTATATTGGAACCTCGGAGTATCCCCAACAATCTTTCTGAGATCATCATCTATCTGTAGAATGGTCCAAAATGTGTTAATGATATCTCTGATCTCATTATGGTCAGATGTGAACGTAGTAGTAAATTTCACGATACGTGGGGTAAATGTACCCCTATCAATAACACCTACTTGCTCCATGGGTCCAAAGTAAGGTGTAGCTATAGTCTGTCTTAAATCTTGTATATTTTCTAAGTTCTTACTGACCTCTGCAGTGCTATAGCCTTTATCTGTCAACCTTCCCTTCAGGTTGTCTAACTCTGATAGGAAACCTGCTTGAGTTGGATTTAGTCTGGAGGCTCTGATGGCCTGGCCTTTAATAATGTTCCTAAACACAAAAGCTGGGTGCATACTAGATCTCATTAATAAGGCATTACAATAGCATGATTTTCTAAATACGCCATTATTGATGAGGCCATTGGGGAGCTTTTCTATATATAGATCTAAGAACTCAGTGCTGTATAATGAGTGATTCATAGTAAATGTAAGATAACTGGTCAACTCATTCATTGCCTCTAGAAATGACTGCAGTTCATCTATTGAACCTTTCCACAGAATGAAGACGTCATCCACAAAACGTCTGAAAAACATTACATGCTGTTTGAAAATTTCAAGATCAAACAGGACTTGCTCTTCCCAGTGAGCTAAAAACATGTTGGCATAACTATTCGCGCATGGTGTCCCCATTGCTACACCATCCACTTGTCTGTAGATCGTTTCATCAAAGACAAAAATGTTATTTTCCAACACTAGTTCTAAGAAATGTACCAATAGGTCAATCTTGACCAAGCTATAGTCACTGTGTGTCTTCAAGCAATCAGATATATATACAAGGCCAACATTGTTGGGAATAACAGTAAATAGTGATTGTATGTGAAGTGTAACAAGGACACAATCTCCTATCGAATTACTTTGTTCAATACATTCATAAAGGTCCAACAAAAACTGTTTGGAGTCCTTTAACACATATCTGTTGTCATTAAGGATAGGTCTTAGATTTTTCTCTATATATACTGAAAGATGCTCAGTGACCCATCCTCAACCAGAGACTATAGGTCTCATGGGCGGGTCACGGGCATCTTTATGTATCTTTGGGAGACCGTGCATAATAGGAATCATAGGGGCCTTGATGGTAAGGTACTCATAGAGATCTTTATCAATCAAAAGGCTCATATGTATATCAGATAGTATGTCTTTAATGTGCCTTATAATCTCTAAGGATGTATCAGATGTAATAATTTCATAAAAGCTGTCATTCAACATATTCTTCATTGATTGATAATAATGCATGATATCTATAACAACAACTCGGCTACCTTTGTCTGCCAGTCTAATAACAATGGTATTAATGTCCTGCAATTTCCTAAGACTGATCCTCTCTTTGTGGGTTAAATTATCTCTCTTATAGGATCTCTTGTTCGGACCTTTATCATAGTATTTGTAAAGTTCCTCCTCTGTGAGGCGCTGGAATGTCTCTACTAATGGATGGTTGACAGGTATATACTCACTTAGGTTCTTAAAAGCAAACTGCCTATCTTTTGATTCACCTATATAAGAGCCTTTGTGTATAAGCTTAAGCATGACGTTCCTACAGAACAGTTTTAAGTCTGTCATGATTTCAGTCAGGGCACTAGTGCTATTGGGGATGAAATTCATTCCTCTACTCGACAATTTCACATCATCATCTGTTAACATTATACTAGATAGATTATATACTAACGTTTCTCCCTGCTGTTCCACATTCTCTTCAGGGTTTGATTCTGAGGAAATTCTTCTGAGAGCTTCCTCTTCTGACGTCCACGGCTCATAGAGCGTGTGCGTCTCGGGCCCTTCTCTAGTCTTACTGGAAGAGGAAAAGAAACATTCAAAGCAGTGTCGGGACAGCACCTATTTTATGACATTGTGTTTTAGGTCTAACAACTACATCTGTCCCTTGTTCTACATTGACTGGATTGTTCTTAATAATCCGTACCTCAGGGTAAAGGTTCGCATCAGTGTGCATACTGGAATGTACTATATGTATAACATCATTGGAATCGCTATTAGACACAGCATTGATCACATCATTGGATTCTGTAACATCTGTGTGTACACTAGTATCTATCAATGCCACCCCCTTCTTCTGTTTAGTAGTCGCAGATGGACGGCTACTGGTTGTAATAGCCTCCTCTGTTACACATTCATTGGAAATATTGTTGGAAACAACTTGAGTAGTAATTTGAGATGATTGGAAAGTATCTACTGAGTTCAGACATACTCTATCATACGTCTCATTAGTGCCATTACATTCAGTTCTAATACTATTAGCATTGTCTTCATTGATAACAGTGCTCACATTATCAAAATGCCTGTAATTCCTATTGAAATTACTATCAACATTAATAACATTATTAGAATTTACAGTATTACTAGTATTGTTATAATTATTCCTAGGCCATGTGAAGACATGACCTAATTTAAAATCGTTCAAGTCTCTGATTATCTTGTGTCTTTTCTGCTGAAATAACTTGCGTTCCAATGCAAGAATGCTATCAAGTAAATTTTCAAAGAGTGGTTGCACTATGTCATGTTCAAACTCACTAAAAATTAAATTCTGCTTACTATTAATGTTTTCAGTAAGTGCAGCTTCCTCAGGTCCAAAATAAGTTATAAGAAGTTCCAGATACTTGCGACTAGCATCTAAATTCAGTTTCTGCCAAGCTGTCAGCAAGTCAGGGTAGTCGTGACCCTGGCTAGGCATGTTAAAGATTCGTAAGCCTCATGGAACAATCTTCATGTCCAGACAGTACTGTAGGTGCATCCGCTGCACTTGTAGTCTCTTTAATTTAAAGAAATTCTTCTCGACATCGTCTAGAAGCTTATGTAGCTTCTCCATGTCCACTGACTGAGTGGTGACATCATCTTTGGGTGCCAAACCTTCCAACTGCCAACAGGAAGCAGCAGTACCATCAAGATACTGCTTAAATCTACGCAGTAAGGCTTCATTCCACTGGTTTTCACCTTGTGGAACGTAATCAAGCTCGATACTGGCCATGATTACACTGCAATCCCTGTAGATAATAAACAACCAGTGCAAAGTAAGATAGTTCCAAATATAAAATTGTAGATAGATCCGCTCCTGCAGGTGGATGTGAATATGATGCAAGAAGAAATAAAAAAGTTACAGCCTCCTGCCAGGTAAACACTCCTATTCAAAAAGCAAATATAAAAATCCAACAGGTGTAGAAAGGAGCGACGCTGATCTCTTTGGTACAAAAACGAAAAACTGTGTTGTAACAGAGTATTCAAATCCCAAGCAAAAGTAGTAATCCAGTAGTGACTTAAAATCTTTATTCCATCAGATAAGCACTTTCGCTGCTAAGAGCTTCTTCAGATCTATTGAATGGTACACAAGTTAAAATTCCCCAGTATACCTATATTTTTAGTATTGTCAAGTATATGAGATTTTTAACATTTCCCTTTTAATTGTGTTAATTGTGTTAATTGTTTCTCTTGTTACACCCATTTATATACTGGGGAATTTTAACTATTTGAATCAGTCACTCAGTCAGTGGACATGGAGAAGCTACATAAGCTTCTAGACGATGTCGAGAAGAATTTCTTTAAATTAAAGAGGCTACAAGTGCAGTGGATGCACCTACAGTACTGTCTGGACATGAAGATTGTTCCACGAGGCTTACAAATCTTTAACATGCCTAGCCAGGGTCACGACTACCCTGACTTGCTGACAGCTTGGCAGAAACTGAATTTAGATGCTAGTCGCAAGTATCTGGAACTTCTTATAACTTATTTTGGACCTGAGGAAGCTGCACTTACTGAAAACATTAATAGTAAGCAGAATTTAATTTTTAGTGAGTTTGAACATGACATAGTGCAACCACTCTTTGAAAATTTACTTGATAGCGTTCTTGCATTGGAACGCAAGTTATTTCAGCAGAAAAGACACAAGATAATCAGAGACTTGAACGATTTTAAATTAGGCCATGTCTTCACATGGCCTAGGAATAATTATAACAATACTAGTAATACTGTAAATTCTAATAATGTTATTAATGTTGATAGTAATTTCAATAGGAATTACAGGCATTTTGATAATGTGAGCACTGTTATCAATGAAGACAATGCTAATAGTATTAGAACTGAATGTAATGGCACTAATGAGACGTATGATAGAGTATGTCTGAACTCAGTAGATACTTTCCAATCATCTCAAATTACTACTCGAGTTGTTTCCAACAATGTTTCCAATGAATGTGTAATAGAGGAGGCTATTACAACCAGTAGCCGTCCATCTGCGACTACTAAACAGAAGAAGGGGGTGGCATTGATAGATACTAGTGTACACACAGATGTTACAGAATCCAATGATGTGATCAATGCTGTGACTAATAGCGATTCCAATGATGTTATACATATAGTACATTCCAGTATGCACACTGATGCGAACCTTTACCCTGAGGTACGGATTATTAAGAACAATCCAGTCAATGTAGAACAAGAGACAGATGTAGTTGTTAGACCTAAAACACAATGTCATAAAATAGGTGCCTGTCCCGACACTGCTTTGAATGTTTCTTTTCCTCCTCCAGTAAGACTAGAGAAGGGCCCGAGACGCACATGCTCTATGAGCCGTGGACGTCAGAAGAGGAAGCTCTCAGAAGAATTTCCTCAGAATCAAACCCTGAAGAGAATGTGGAACAGCAGGGAGAAACGTTAGTATATAATCTATCTAGTATAATGTTAACAGATGATGATGTGAAATTGTTGCGTAGAGGAATGAATTTCATCCCCAATAGCACTAGTGCCCTGACTGAAACCATGACAGACTTAAAACTGTTCTGTAGGAACGTCATGCTTAAGCTTATACACAAAGGCTCTGATATAGGTGAATCAAAAGATAGGCAGTTTGCTTTTAAGAACCTAAGTGAGTATATACCTGTCAACCATCCATTAGTAGAGACGTTCCAGCGCCTCACAGAGGAGGAACTTTACAAATACTATCATAAAGGTCCGAACAAGAGATCCTGTAAGAGAGATAATTTAACCCACAAAGAGAGGATCAGTCTTAGGAAATTGCAGGGCATTAATACCATTGTTATTAGACTGGCAAACAAAGGTGGCCGAGTTGTTGTTATGGATATCATGCATTATTATCAATCAATGAAGAATATGTTGAATGACAGCTTTTATGAAACTATTACATCCGATACATCCTTAGAGATTATAAGGCACATTAAAGACATACTATCTGATATACATATGAGCCTTTTGATTGATAAAGATCTCTATGAGTACCTTACCATCAAGGCCCCTATGATTCTTATTATGCACGGTCTCCCAAAGATACATAAAGATGCCCGTGACCCGCCCATGAGACCTATAGTCTCTGGTCGAGGATGGGTCACTGAGCATATTTCAGTATATATAGAGAAAAATCTAAGACCTATCCTTAATGACAACAGATATGTGTTAAAGGACTCCAAACAGTTTTTGTTGGACCTTTATGAATGTATTGAACAAAGTAATTCGATAGGCAATTGTGTCCTTGTTACACTTGACATACAATCACTATTTACTGTTATTCCCAACAATGTTGGCCTTGTATATATATCTGATTACTTGAAGGCACACAGTGACTATAGCTTGGTCAAGATTGACCTATTGGTACATTTCTTAGAACTAGTGTTGGAAAATAACATTTTTGTCTTTGATGAAACGATATACAGACAAGTGGATGGTGTAGCAATGGGGACACCATGCGCGAATAGTTATGCCAACATGTTTTTAGCTCACTGGGAGGAGCAAGTCCTGTTTGATCTTGAAATTTTCAAACAGCATGTAATGTTTTTCAGACGTTTTGTGGACGACGTCTTCATTCCGTGGGAAGGTTCAATAGATGAACTGCAGTCATTGCTAGAGGCAATGAATGAGTTGACCAGTTATCTTACATTTACTATGAATCACTCATTATGCAGCACTGAGTTCTTAGATCTATATATAGAAAAGCTCCCCAATGGCCTCATCAATACTGGCGTATTTAGAAAATCATGCTATTGTAATTCTTTATTAATGAGATCTAGTATGCACCCAACTTTTGTGTTTAGGAACATTATTAAAGGCCAGGCCATCAGAGCCTCCAGACTAAATCCAACTCAAGCAGGTTTCCTATCAGAGTTAGACAACCTGAAGGGAAGGTTGACAGATAGAGGCTATAGCACTGCAGAGGTCAGTAAGAACTTAGAAAATATACAAGATTTAAGACAGACTATAGCTACACCTTACTTTGGACCCATGGAGCAAGTAGGTGTTATTGATAGGGGTACATTTACCCCACGTATCGTGAAATTTACTACTACGTTCACATCTGACCATAATGAGATCAGAGATATCATTAACACATTTTGGACCGTTCTAAAGATAGACGGTGATCTCAGAAAGATTGTTGGGGATACTCCGAGGTTCCAATATAGAAACAAGAGCAACCTTAAACAGATGTTATGCTATCCGAGACACACTAAACGAGACGAGGTGACAGGGAATACTATGCCATGTGGGCATTGCAACTTTTGCTCTTATATTGATACAGCCACTGAGTTTACACATCCTGATTCACACAAAGTGTTTAGAACTAATACAACTGCAGACTGCATGATGTGTAATGTGGTATATCTTGGGGTTTGTCAAGCTTGCTCTAGTTTCTATGTGGGCAAAACAAACCGTAAGCTCAGAGACAGAATGAGGGAGCATATATACCACATCAGGAAGGGTTCTAGCCATAATGCTTTGGCTAAACATGTGAGTCTTTATGACAACACACACACATTCTTATTCAGGGTTTTAGAGGTTGTAACACCAAACAAAAGAGGAGGTGACATTAGTAGTCAAACTGAAAGTAAGGAAAGTGACTGGATTGTCCGATTAAGAGCTGATAGTGGATTAGGCCTGAATGAGAGAGCCTCCATTAAACACAGATTGAGGAGACGCAGGAATATAAAATGATCATATCCACACATTCTTGCTGCACTTAAGTGTATATGTTCTGACTGAATAAGCAAGTAACTTGCAAATGTTTTCAGTATTTAGATGTAAGTAAGATTTTTTTCTGCAGCCCATGACATGACATTTTAGCATACTCAACTTTTTACATTTTTTGATCCATTTGTCTTTTTATACATATGTGTATTATACTATTTATTCATTTTTCATTCATCTTTGAATGTTAGATATAAGTACTTACACTCATATACCTATATTTTTTAGTATTGTCAAGTATATGAGATTTTTAACATTTCCCTTTTAATTGTGTTAATTGTGTTAATTGTTTCTCTTGTTACACCCATATATATACTGGGGAATTTTAACTTGTGTACCATTCAATAGATCTGAAGAAGCTTTTAGCAGTGAAAGCGCTTATCTGATGGAATAAAGATTTTAAGTCACCAGTGGTTGTGGTTCACTTGCTTGGACACTATTGGATTACTACTTTTGTTTGGAATTTGAATACTCTGTTACAACACAGTTTTTGTTTTTTGTACCAAAGAGATCAGCGTCGCTCCTTTCCACACCTGTTGAATTAAACAACTGTGTTTCAAAATTTGTCTATATATCCCACTTTTAAAGTGACCAGTGCACATTATACATAAAAACATCCCTTAATCATGGAAAAACTACTACATTCCCATGGAACTTCAGCAGCAGCGAAATTACAACAAAATTATCATGAATTCTACAGCAATAATATCATCAAAAAAATTCAGCCAAGTTTACCTAAAAAATACAACACGCTCTCATAATGTGTGTATGTACTCATATAAAAATATATACACACATATATACATATATAAACATATTGTCAATGAAATTTCTTCAAAAATTTAACAACACCTCCTGATTTAATCCACGTGGGACCAAGGTTTAATGAAGCAAAGAATAAGTTGTTGAATAATGTGATAAGTAGGGAACAATTGCATGGGAATAGGAAGTCTGGACATATAATTCAGTTTACTTCAGGAGAGGAGGGGACAGAAAACAAAATATTTTGTTACTAGGTTTAGTCCCTTTTCAGACACAGTCAGACAGGTGGTTACAAGGTGATGGCCTATGATAAAAGCTGATGATAAACTCAGCACTTTATTTCCACAACATGTGACTTTTTGTTTTGATAGATTTTTAAACCTAAAATAATTGTGGAATTACCCAATTTCCATTCGGACCCAGAATAGTTCATTAGGGTCTTTTCCTTGTGGGAGATGCAGTGTGTGCCATAGAATCAGAAATGTATCTAATATTATGATCATTGGGCACAGATTTGTCTCTCAAGCAAGGTTTAATTGTCAGTCGTGTGGTGTTATATACATTCTGGGTTGTGGGTGTGATGAGGTTAGATGGTATATAGGTCAGACCAAAAGTAAAGTTAAGATTAGAATTTTGGAACATTTGGGAAATATTAGAAGGGGTAATATAGGCTTCAGTCCAGTGGCAGAACATTTCATCGAAGCCCATTGGGGAAATGTTGATTCCCTGTTTTTTAGTGTATTAGCCAAACCATCTGGCAACTGTGGCAGTGGTACTCTATTTGCTAATAAGTTAAATCAGCTGGAGACTACTTTTGTTTATAATTTTGGAACCTCTGTCCCACATGGATTAAATCAGGAGGTGGTGTTAAATTTTTGAAGAAATTTCATTGACAATATGTCCATATATGTATATATGTGTGTATATATTTTTATATGAGTACATACACACATTATGAGAAGGTGCTGTATTTTTTATATAAACTTGGTTGAATTTTTTTGATGATGTTGCTGTAGAATTAATTGTAATTTTGTTGTAATTTTGCTGCTGCTGAAGTTCTATGGAAATGTAGTAGTTTTTCACGACTAAGGAATGTGTTTATGTATAATGTGCACTGGTCAATTTAAAAGTGGGAGGTATAGACAAATTTTGAAACACAATTGTTTAATTGTTTAGTATATTTAAGCTTTACAATTTGATATGCTGATATCCCTTGAAGGCGAAATGCTGAGGTACCAGGTTTAAAGCTGTTTGGTACTCCAAATCTGTGTACGCCTTTTGGATTTATTAGGTTAATTTATTGAGAAACACTATGGGCAGGATTCACGAAGGCTTGCACGGAGTCTAAGAGTAGTGTAAGACTCCATGCAGCCCTCGCGATCCAGGAACAGCCCGAAATTCCGTGTAAGAGACCAGCTAAAACGTCTCTTACACGGACTGGGCGTGGACATGCTAATCACCTCACTTGCAGCTGAAAGGCATGCAAATGAGGTAGATTAGTGATCCATGAAGCTCAAACCAGCCCGTGTAAGAGCCGTGTTAGCTGCAGAAATGTACTCAGTTGACAACTGAGTACGTTTCTGCAAATAACGCAATGGAGCCATGTCAGCTCCAAATAAAGGGTGCATATGTGTCAGGCAGCATGCCAATGACCAAATGGGTGGCCATTGGCAAGGTACCCCAATGCAAATATGAGAAATAAATATTTTTTTAAACGCAGCGCAGCCCCGTGCAAACAGGCTGCGCTATATAAAACATAAAAATGAAGGTTATAAACCCACAAATGTGGGTTTTATGCAATACATGGATTTACAATGCAGGGACCAGCAGACCAAAAACAACATGGCCACCATTTAATGGTTGCTAAGGGGGGAAGCTGAGTCTAAGACATGTAATTAAGTATTAGTAGGCAATCTGATGTAAATGAGTGTTAGGATACTGAATCCCACTGTCACATAGCAAATGAGCACATTCTGAGTAGTGTAGGAGTTACATAAGGGGGAGGAACAGAGTAGGAGATAGGTGACATCACAGGGGGGAATGGCAGAAAAAAATGCAGTTCATTGGAAGTCAGTGTTACATGACAGATGTAAGACACATATCATGGAAAGAGGAGTGCCACAAGATAAGCATGGGAAAGTCAAGAAATGGAAGGTGTACACTGTTGCCAACACCAAAGTTTCTTGCTGGGTGTGCATGCGCACATGTGCGCGCCATGAGGCACGAGTAGGGCAGTGTGTGCACGTGTAAGGCAGACTGAGCATGTGGGAGCCTATTGGCAGACTTGTAAGACTGTTTGCGCTGGTGTGCGCGTGTTTTAACCCGAATAAGTAGATTCTAAACCGTGTAAGCATGTGTGCACGCGTGTAAGCCACTGTGAACGTGTTTCCGCTGGTATGCACGTTGCTCCCCCCTGAGGAAACAGAAAGGAAAAAGGAAGCAACAGAATTAGTAGGAAGCTAGCAAGGAATACTGCTGGAGCTAGCAGGTGTAAACAATTAGAAGCAGGCAATTACACAGGCAGAATAGTATCCCAGCCCAGCACTTAAAACTCTGCAAACAGCAGTGCAGGATGTTTCTCTCAAGAGACACTGCAAGACAGGATTAAGCTATTAGAAGTGAAAACTGAAAAAGCTTAACTCAGAGCAGAAATGCTAGGGGCTGTCACAGCTGTCATAAGGAGACATAGGCAACTTGCTGAGGGTGGTGACAATGCAAATGGTGCCAGACAACCCACAGTGAGGAGACGGAGAAGAGTGTACAGGCCCAGGGTCACCTACCACGGGTTACATGAGCTGGAGATAGTGGAGTGCTATAGAGTGGACAGAGACCTCCTGCAGCAAATTGTCGAGCTGTGCAGGCCACACCTCACACACAGAACCAACAGAGGGGAACCCATCCCAGTGGAAAAAAAAGTATGTGTTGGCCTAAGAATACTAGCAACAGGTACCTTCCAGAGACCAACTGGTGATATGATGGGGATATCACAGGCATCAGCCTCCAGGGTACTGCACCAGTTCCTGGATGCCATGTCAGCACATGTCGGTGATCATGTATATTTCCCCAATGCCCATGAGGTATTGGCCAGCAATATGCGTCTTCTCCAGCAAAGAGCAGAATAACCTGAGGTAGTGGGTGCAATAGACTGCACGCACATATGCATCAAAGCACCAGCCGGTGAGCGGGGTAGGGCCTACATTAACCGCAAGGGCTTCCCCTCCATCAACTGCCAGGTCGTGTGTGATGCCCAGAGCATAATAATGAATGTGTGTGCTGGCTGCCCTGGGAGCTACCATGATTCCCATATCTGGCATCTGATGCAGCTGTACCAGACATTTGCCAATGGGGACATCCCACATGGACACCTAGTGGGGGATGCAGGTTATGCACTGGAGCAGTGGCTGATGACACCCATCAGAAACGCACACACACCTGAACAGGAACGCCATAATGAGGCACACTCAAAAACACGTAATGTAATAGAGCGTGTGTTTGGGCTGCTCAAGTCACGGTTCCAGTGTCTGGACACATCTGGTGGAGCCTTGCAGTACTCACCAACTACATGTACCCAAATTGTCATGGTATGTGCTATGCTACATAATATGATCCTGCGAAAACAGCTGCAGCAGGACCAGCATAGGACCGGGCCAAACAGCTCCCCACCATTGCCAAGGCCATCACAGGCAGAGCATGACTCGGAGGAGGAACAACCTGAGCCTGCCCCAGTAGGCAGAAAGAGGCATGCCCAGCATGCCCTGGCCTTGGCAAAGAGGCAACGCATAGCACATACACTGGCTGAGTAGGAACCCTGGGAATGATACCCCTCTCTGACTCACTCATATAATAACAGGGATGCCTAAAATGACATAACCTGCTCTCAAACATGTACAGGGAGTGTAGTATGTGCATCTGACAGAGGCAGCCCTGCAGCACCACCTGAGGCTTGATTGCCATGTGTTAAGCAATGTAACACCATGTAGTATATGCATACTTGATGACCCTGACTAACATCCTACCCTCACCAAGCATGATGCCACAATATGAAGATGAGATGATCAATTGCAATAATTGGCTGAAGTATTGCTGTTAGTCAAAGGGGATCCAATGTGTGCCAGCCTGGGATGACATGCTGAGCATGACATGATGTTCCACCTGCTAGGGGTGGTGTGCACCTATCAGTCTTGGCCTTATGGATACTGGCAAAGGCTGTTGTTACTCACAGCGTGCTTTGAATAGGTAAGGCTCAAAACACAAACCCACCTCCATAGGTATCACAAGGGATATGAACCTAGATGTAAAGTTACCCAATGCCAGAAGTCTAAACAGCAAGATGCATGCAGTCTAAACTCCCCCAGTATGGAGAATGTTGATATCTGTCCTGTAACAGAAAACTGGGTCAAGGCTCACAACAGCACCCTAACACTACCAGGTTATACCTCATACTGTGCTGTACAGCCTCAAAACATGGAACAAGCTACAAAAGAAGGGTGACTAGCAATAATTGTCAAGGATAACCACACCCCCATGTTGGTACCACAACAAGAAGCAGCATGGACTAGCCATGGTCAAGTAACAGTGGCTAAAACTGCCTCCCAGTTTATAGCCTGCTACAGACTACTGTCCTAACACCAGGAACTACACTTGGCTTATGTTGGAACAGGGACGTCGGGAGGCATATACATTGTATGATTTCAGTACAACTTATTTAGAAGGGGGGTAGCTTTTTAAATTTTCACTTGTTTTTTTTCGCGCTTTACTGCACGATGACATCAGCTCATCAGGGCAGCCAGTCGGAATGGAGCTCACCGCGCATGTATTTCCGGCCAGTTCAAATGTTTTTCGAGCGGGAGGATTCAAGCATTATGTTGGTCGAGCAGGAGGATGTACACATTATGTTGGTCGAGCGGGAGGACTTACACATTATGTTGGTCTCACTTCAAGGACTGAGAGTTGGTGAGTAATATGAAGTGTGTGTGTGTGTGTGTAAATGCCCCAGGTGGGATGTACTGGTGATTACTCATGGTGGTGTGGTAGGGAATACCTTAGGCTTGAACCCTGTACCTTGTATGCAGGTGTTAAAGACCTGAATTCCCTACCCACCACCATTTGTAAAAAAATTGCAGATTTTTGCCTCATATTTGATCTGATCTTTTCCTCATATCTGTGGTTTTTAAATATTGCAATGCTTGAAATTTGATGGTGCAGTGGTAGCAACGTAGCATTGATGTCTCACAGCTGTAGGTTCTTGGGTTTGGTTCTTGGCTGGGGTGCCTTCTTTGTGGGGGGGTCTGTATCTTCTCCCTGTGTTTGTGTGGGTTTGCTTTTGTGTCCTCCCATGTTACAAAGACATGTCTGCATTATTTTTTCCTGGGCCTCTGCTGAGAATTGTTTTTTTTTTTATTCCAAGTCAGACTGTCCTGATTAACAAATTGACAGGCATTTAAATTTCAGACTTCAGGTTTCTGAATGTTTACTTCCTTACATATTTGATGGTGCAGTGGCAGTATTGTTGCCTCACAGCTATAGGTTTTCTGGTTTGATTCTTGGCTGGGGTGCCTTCTGTGTGGAGTCTGCATCTTATCCCTGTGTTTGTGTGGATTTGCTTTGGTGTCCTGCCATTTTACAAAGACGTGTCTACAATATTTCTCCCTGGGCCTCTGCTGAAAATTGTTTTTGTTTCGTCAGAAGTAAAATTGACAGGCATTTGAATTTCAGACTTCATATTCTTCAGAAAATACATAGTAAAACAACTTTTTATTCTAGCAATAAATATATAGTAACACAACCTTTTTTATAGCAATTTTTTTAAGTTTATGACTATTTCAAATGTGTCCTTATTTTTGGGACTGTAATACCATGTTATTGGCTTTGTCCAGGTTTTTTGTGCTAAGGTTGACAGCTATGGCAAGAACTGAATTCACTGAATATGTTTGAGGGCTGTATTCCCTCACTACTGGGTTTGTCCAGGTGTTTTGTGCTAAGAGGTTGACAGCTATGGTGAGAACTGAATTCATTAAATGATAGCCATTTAAGTTTCAGTCTTCCTCTCTTTCACAAAGCAGGTGATTTGGCGCAGTGGTATGTTGTTCTGACTATTTTGCACAGTGACCTTGGCAGTAAAATGTATGATGGTAACACAGCATTTAATTCTAGCAGCTTTCCAAGATTATACAAGCAATATTTAATGTGTTCTTGTTTTTTGCCCTTTTGACCCACCCCAATAAATTTGGCTTTTTCCAGACTTCTTGTGCTGTGAAGTTGAGATGTAGTTGAGTATTGCGTAGATTTTACAAGGAGCTGAGAGCTGCAGGGGAAGAGAAGTTTAGTGCTGATTATGCTAAGTTGGCTCACATTGCTAGTAGCACAAAATGTTGTGTACTTGCTTTTAATGCAGAAGGTTGTTGGTTCTACTCCCATAAGGAGTGAATGCTGCTGTACTGAAAGTTAAGACACTAACTATGAGCCTGTTATCAGTTTGCCATCCAATTCCTATTGCAATATTACTAGCTTATTATTAATGTAATTTAGGCAATTTATTCCTCAGGGGCATCAGACACTTTATTTTTCGGTGAAGTCATGAAATATAAAGGTGATTGCTAGCAGCAACCTCTTCATTAGTTAGATTTATTTAACGTGGGATTATTTAGATGACTTTTTTTACTACTTCAGAGATTGTGCATATTATTTACTGATAATGGTGGACTGTAGAAGTTTGACTAGACTTTTATGATGGAAATGTTCTGAATTGGGCAGTTTTGTTTCATTGTTTACTGGAAAAATGTTCAAAGCAATAGGAAGGTGTATCAAAGAGCACATGTATGTTTCATATGCAAGGGGCCTATGATTTAAAAGCAGCCCAGAATTAATTTTTATCTGCCATGGGTAAAATGTATTTTTCTTTGAATGTGGGTTTTAATGTTGTTTCAATGAATGTGAGTTTCAAGGGCAGAGAAGTTTTAATGCCAAGTTTGTTTAGCAGATGTCTTAGTGTTTGTGCTGTAAAATGCGAAATAAAACTTTCAAATGAAGTTCAAATCATCATAGAAGTAAATCAGTATGCACATTAGTGTTTATGGTAAATGGAGTGAAATAGCAAAGTAATGGATCATTGGAATGGCTGCAGGGGGAGGCTACATTCGACCATGGTTTTGTGAGGGGGAAGGGCGGCAAACTTAGACAGCCCCAGCTGAACTATACCTCCCAACTGTCCAGATTTTCAAAGAATGAATAGATTTTTGCTTCTTATTTTTGGTTTGTTCCTCAATTTGTGGTTTTCTGGCAAATGATTTAGGAATTAAGTCACTAAATAATGACACACTAGTTTCAGACTTTATAACCTTCAGAAAAATGCATGCTAAAATAAGACCTGTTCTATCAACTGTCCCAGTTTATACAAGAGCAATTTTTAGTACTGTTTATATGTTCCCTCAATATATTTCGCCTTGTCCAGATTTATTGCATTAACAGGTTGAGAGGTACATGCAAATAAATTGCTTTATAGAATTAGGCATAGCCAAACCTCAACTGTCCCTGATTTTGGCTCAAAATGTTGCTCTTCCCCTAATGATCCCTCCACAAAATAGCAATTTTGGAAGAAAACATGGAGGGTTTACTTTACTTTTATAAATAACTGTAATGATCAGAGTTATACATTACTTTTATTTCAGAAATGCATGTAGATTCTCTAATTTTGTCAGCTGCTCTAAGTTAACTGTGCTCATATTAAAATGGTGTCCCTCCTTTGACAGGTTCCCAGCTGTATTGTCTGGCAATTTTATATTTTTGCATCACATTTTTGGTCCGTTTTTCATAAAATTGCAGTTTTCTGGAAAATTAGTGGCAAATTGTTAAAGACTGTAGTTAGAAAATAATGCAGACATTTCAGTTTCAGATTTCATACCTTTCAGAAAATTCGTACTGATGCAAGACCTACTACTATTCTATTATCTTTCTAAGTTTATAAGAGCAATATTTAAAAAAATGTCCTTATTTTTGGGCCTTTGCCTCGGTTTTATTTATGAGTTTGTTGCTGTAAGAGGTTGAGAGGTTTTGTGTGTGTGTGTGTGTGTGTGTGTGTGTGTGTGTGTGTGTGTGTGTGTGTGGTAGGTAGCATACCTCTCAACTGTCCACATTTTGCAGAATGTCCAGATTTTGCCCCATATTTTTTGTCTGTTCCTCATAAATTTTGTGATTTTCTAGAAAATCATTGAAGGCTGAAGTTGCTAAATAATGACAGACATTTGAGCTTCAGACTTCATGTCCTTTTGAAAAATTCATACTAGCACAAATCCTGTTATTCTAGCAACTTTCTAAGTTCACGAGAACATTATTTAATATCTGTCCGTTTATTTTAGGCTTTGTCCATATTTCTTGCACTAAGAGGTAGGTAGAGGTGTGTGTGTGAATGAAACATCCTAGTTAGTGGTAGCAGGTGGTTAGTAATTTACTCAAGCTCAAAACCTGTACCTTAGTTACAGAAAACAAAAGCATAACGTGTCTACCCCAACTACCATGCTGCATTTTTCAAAGAACTGACATTTCAGGTTAATTTTCAATTCAAGGAACCGAGTTTGAGTGAATTTATATTATATTACTGAAGAGGCATTACAGTGAATGCCTCTTCATCGACACTAAAAGAGTGAACCGTGAATTACGAGAATGGCCGTAGCTTGGCTGGGGAGGGGGGTAGCAGTTTGAGAGCTGTCAGTACAAATTTGAAAATCCTAGCTACACCCCTGTGTTGGAATACATGAATATATCAAGCCCTCCAAACCACATTATATTGGGTGACTGAAAATACCCAAACATAGACTGGGAGCATTATTCTAGCTCCAACACCCTAGGACAAAGGTTTCTAGAATCCATACACCAAAATGCTCAGGAACAATGTACCACTCCCACAAGAGGGGTAAGCATACTGGATGTGATAATCAGCAACATGGGTACTGGATGGCAAGATGAGAAGTGTATCCCTCACTGGTAAGATCAGACCATAGAGTAATCACACCAGATATACACATCCTGACCACAGTCCCTGGCCAGAAAACCACAGTGAAAAACATGTGTAAAGCAAATGTTGCACTCCTCCAAAATGATGTGGAATCCATTAAAGGCCCTGTGCAGGTGCAAAATATGGGCCACACCTCAGAACCCGTTATACAGGCATTCCATGAACACTGCCAGGAATGCATGGATTATGCAATCCCAAATAAAACCAAGACACAATGCCATACACGCAGGCATGTGGCATGGTGGACCCCAGCCATTACCAAACCATGCAAGAGAATGAGGAAGCTACTACATGATAGAGCAAACCTAAAAAGGGAAGTAATCTGATCAGTAGTATGGCAATAAAATATGTCCACTCATACAATCCACTAAGGCCAGCTACAACAAGTTGAATCTGTGAATCTTGAGGCAATGTTACACCTGCCCCATGTACACAGACAACCCTTACCTCCCCCCAAGAAATACAAATATATGTGAGAGATGCAACCATTTATCCAAACCGGAGGCTGAGCTCTCTCAACTCAGTACTGTCAAAACTAGTCAGGAGGAGAAGGTAACCACACACACCACAAACCCAGTCTCACATAGACCTATCACAACTGCAAACCAAAGACATAAACACAGAAAAACATTCCCGGAGGCTCTAATTACAAACACACCACACCAACAGAGGCCTCCAAAGCAGACACCCAAGCAACGAGTACCTCCAAACATAGCACATGCAACACATAGTACACAAAGCTGGTGTGCCAAACAGTCACAGGCCAGAAGGAGAAACAACATGCCTGATACAGTTGTAATAGGTGACTCCATAGTCAGACACACTGCTGTCCCGCTCACCAGACTGAACAAGGGAAAGGGTACAGTAAGCTGCCTGTAGGCTGCTACAATACGCCACATAACACAAGTACGCAGGTCACCCCAAAGCAAGTAGAAATATGATGCAGGCATTGCCCATGCTGACGTGAATGACCTGAGATGTACCTCCCCAGACTACATGAAAAGAGACATAGATGAGCTCTCCGATTATGTAGTCCAGGCCAGTATGACACTGACCTTGTGCAGCATCCTACCCTCACCAAGAATGATGCCACAGTACAAACGCAGAATGATCAGCTTTAACAAGTGGCACAATTACTGGTGTCATTCCAAGGGGATCCAATGTCTGTCTGCTTGGGATGTCATGCTTGACAAGCCACGCTGCTGTGCCAGGGATGGCTTGCACCTGTTACCCCTGGGTGTCTGGATATTGGCTAAGGCTCTTGCCACCTCCATAGAGCCTTTTGTAGGCAAGGCTGAAAAGACTAACCCACCTCCCTAGAAAACATAAGTGGAAAGAAACATAAGGGTAATGCTGCCCAATGCCAGATGTGTAAACCTCAACATGCATGCTCCCGAGGCCCTCCCCAGTATGGAGAACATCGATGTCCGTGCAGTGACAGAAAACTGCAGCAAGGCTCCTGACAGCAAACCAGCACTGCCAGGTTATACCTCATATCATGTGTTATGGCCCCAAAACCTGGGCCAAACCATAAAAGGAAGGGGTGTATCCATATTCAGCAAAGATACCCACATGTCCAGAAAACTGACAATGCACTAAGCATCGGAGACCACCCATGTGCAACTAACCGTAGGCAAAACTGCTGTACAGTCTGTAGCATGCTACAGACCACACTCTCACACACAGGAACCCCACTCAGCCTTCCTGAAGACACAGTATGAATGTCTCACCAAATGCCAAACAAGGTACTCACAAATTACCACATAGGTGGTAATCCATTATGTATGGAAGGAGTAATCAGGGACCTAGGGACACAAATGGACAGTAACCTGTCATGTGACACTCACATTGCCAACGTGGCTAGGAAGACCATCTATATTGGCCACCTTATCATGAAAGGATTCACATCTACGTCAACAGAGGTCATTGTGACCCTATACTGTTCTCTTATCAGGCCCATAATTTAGTACAGTGCCTCATTTGGGATGTACCTTACCCGACACCTGCAGCAGTTAGAAAGACCACAAAGGTACCTCACCAAGAGGATAAAGGGTCTCAAATATATGTCATATGCTGCCTGGCTGTAGACACCCCAGCTGTATGCAGTCACATACTGCGTACGCAGAGGCGTTGTATGCCTGTTGTAAAAGACCATGTCCAACACAGGATTAATGGACATGCTCTACCCCAGAAAACCCAAATCCATCGGAGCTGTGAGAGTGAGAGATGTCAACCTCAACACATAATGAAATAGGATGTGCTGGAGGGACAGATACATAACCCAGAGGCTCCCTACACCCTGGAAAGGAATCCCACTCTATGTTAGGCAGAGCCCCTCACTGACTCTCTTCAAAAGGAATCTTGCCAAGTGGATGGGTGATTGTAGATGCACACTGAGGGTCTTCACTGTGTCACGTCCAGACAGAGGCACAGTAAAGTAAATCCTAAATGGCCATAATATTCACATAGCAAGGGGTGGCGAAAGCCACACACACTCTGGCTAGGCTTATAAATGCCCTAGGGCGGATAGCCTAGTATGAACCTATGAACCTATGAAGATACAAATTGTACAGGACACTAAGGATAATCACAAGGCTTTCATAACTGATGGTAGGAACCTTGTTGGGAATTCACAGATATGCTCTGAATCACTCAAATATTACAAACAACATACCAAACACACACACATATTGCCAACATCCAACCTGACAGGTGCAGTGCAAACCCCCCCCCCCAAATGCCAAATATCTATCCCAGCAGAGTGCTGGCACCCTGACACTTCAGATGCTGAGGTAACAGCCAGCATCTACAAAGCAAAACACACAGCATCAATGGTACGAGATGGTGTCCTGGGCTGAGTCCAACATGGACTCCAAGAAGAATGGAACGCCAAATAACACTACTGCTCAATGTCAGCCTTACCACGGGATATGTACCCAAAGAGCAGTGTACAACAACAGTGGTCCTTCTCCACAAAGGTGTTGCCTGAATGGATACTGCAAACTACCACCCCAGAATCCTGACAAGCTTGGTCTGCAAAGCTATGGAAAGGATCAGCATGTACCTCAGACGTAAAGATATTGGGGACCTACTGACACTGGACCCTACCCAGTGTGGCTTTCTTAAGTGCAGATCCTGTCCCTTAAACATGTTTGACTCATTTGAAACAGTCATTAAGGTCATTGATGAGGGGAATGTGGTCCACACAGCCTAGCTGGACCTTGTAAAAGGCTTCCATACAATACTCCACGTGTTCATTATAGATAAGCTCACCAGCTTAAATATAAACCACTATGTCAGTAGAGGGGCTGCAAACCAGACCAAGGACAGAACTGACATGGTCAGAAATGCTGCAGCCATGTCAGACTACAAACCAGATACAACTGGCATCCCACAAGGCTCAGTCCTGGGACCTCCCTTGTTTGGTATATATGTCCCATAGGTACAGGCCAACATGGAAGGACTGTGTCTGAACAAGTTTGCAGAGGACTACAAACTGGCCACCATATCTGACCCTCCAGCTGACACAAGCATCCCTCAAAAGGGCCACATAGAAACAGACAACTGGTGCCATAGCCATGTCAGCAAGCTAATTGCAGAAAAGTGTATAGTCAACCCCTGTGGATATACAGTAAGTGCCCACCAATTACCACATAGGTGTTAACCCATTAAGTACTTAAGATGTAATAAGAGATCTGGGGACACAAGTTGATAGATATCTTGCATTGGACAAGCATGTGGCTGTAGTGGTTACAGAAACATACCATATACCCACCTAATCATGAAGGTAGTCAGATCTAGATCAGGGGAGGTCATTGTGGCTCTGCAGTCAGCCTTCATCAGCGTCACAATTGACTACAATGGCCCCTGTGGGATGTACCTCAGCAGACACCTCCATCAACTGGAAAGACCCCAAAAGTACCTCACCATGAGTATCAAAGAGCTTGAACAGATGCCATGTGTTGCCTGATGAAACAAACTGCAGCTCCACACACTGCCATACTGCCCGCCCACAGGCAAGCTGTGCCTGATGTATAAAGCCATGTCCAAGCTGGAATCAATGAACATGCTGCACCTTGTACAATCTGAATGGCAGTGAGCTATGCACATGAGAGACCTGAACCCCAGCACTGACATACATAGGACATGCTGTACTGAATGATCCATAACACAGAAGCCACCCTCACTCTTGAGTAAACTCCCAGTACAGGTTAGCCAGAGAGTCACTCATCGACTCTCCTCAAGAGGAATCTTGATGAGTGGATGGGAGATGGTAGGTTTACCCTGGGTATCACTGTTATGTCATGGGTAGACAGGGGCACAGTATACTAACCATGACATATGTCATGGCAAACTCCAGTTACAATGTGTGTCGAAGGACAAACACACTCTCTGACTAGCATTAGAAATGGCCTAGGGCACATCGCTAGTGTTTGCCAATGTCCACCTATGTTGTGGAATACACTACCAGTGTTGGACAAGCCTGGTTTAAGTAGTCCATATCTGAACATAATGCAACATGGTCATATATGCACAACTGGTCCCTAACCAGTCTGTTGTGCTCACTATGAAAATTTAAAGTAGTGATAGGACTAAAGCCCAGGATACTGTCCACCACATTGAAAGTACTGAACCAGTACACTATACGGTACTACAGTGTTAGGTCAGCATGAAAGGATGTTGACAACTGTATGCAAAGTATCCCATGCAAACCCTGCAGGCACAGTATAATCCCTGTTGTGTTCAGACACAAAGCAGTTGGCCAGTAAGTACACAACATGACACCCAACACACAACCATCAACGTGCGATATTGTTGAAGTTCACACTCATCCACAAATGTGGTGGACTGCAGAGTTCAACATATGGAAAGCTCACACTGGGCATGCTCTCACACTTTGATAAATGAGACATATGTCAGACAACATGCCATGGAAAGCCTGAACTGGGCATGCTCACACACTTAGGCCATATCTCAGTTTAGCAGTTGGCCACACATATCTGGTATTTGTACGTGTTATTCCAGGAATCAACCACATTACAGCAATCTGCCCAGTGCACACAGTTAAATGACTACAGAGACATAAGTGATATACTGGATCCCTCTCATATTCAAACATCTTCCACAGATACATAAGTTGTTCATAGAAACAGGGAATGCTATGGCAATAAAGACCTGCAAACAGTCTATCAGCAACAAATATTGTGCATCTGACAATTAAACATATGGGTGTAGAGGTCAATACTAGGCTGTTTGCCCTAGGGAATGAAAGCTTAGCCAGAGTGTGCTTGGCGTCTGCCTCCACAGTACAGTAGGCTACTGTGCCAATGTAAAGTAGGTCACATAAGGCACTGTTTGAGGCTAGTGTGCTGTGCCTCCGTCAAGCAGGGACACAGTGGAGATCCCAGGGGTTGAATTTGCTATGCCACATCCATGTGGCTGGTGTGTGCTGGAAGAGGGTTGGTGAGGACCTCTAACAGCAAGTGGGTGTCAATAACAGACTGAGGGGAGCCTTATCTGCAGTGTCTGGACAATTTCACTGTCAACACTTTGTCGTGATGATTATGAGGGATTGAAGTGTCATGCCAGTACTGTTCAGAGATGTCCTCCCTCTGTGGGCTACTGCTCTGCAATGTACTAGCTCACTCCGTCTGTTGGACAGCTCATATATGGCTGGTGTATACCTGACAGGTGTCCTGTTGTGGAGGAGTCATGGGTATATTTGGGATAGCATGATCAATGCAAACCTTCCACATGCTCATAGAATGCAATTGTCAAGGATTATGCAGAGTGGCCTGTATACTCCCCCAGCATGGGTCCTTTGAAGTCTTCCACCCCAGTCTTCACAAGTGCAAAGCCTGCTTTTGATAAATACACTTTGTTTGCAGTGACAACCTTGCCTGGGGGTGGGGATGGGATATGGATGTCCAGGGAAAGGTGGGTATGGTCAGATATCAACAATGGTGGTCTACCTCTGGTGTGGAACAGTGAGTACCCATGTTGGAGATGGTCAGGTGCAATATGTATTCCCCCTTGTGGCTGTGGTGAGTGGTCCTGCCATAGCACATGGACTCACAAATTGTAGTGGCTGTAGGGTAATGTTGTAGAAGCCTGAGTAGTTCCCACACACAATATACCTGTACCTGACGTTAACAACTGGAATGGTGTATGTGAACACCTTCATATCTTGGCACTGTTCCCAGGGAAGCAAAGTGTGTGTCCTGGATGTGGGAGGGGTGGTCTGAACTGGTTGTGTTGTGTGTTACAGGTCCTGTGGTCACGAAGCATGGTATAAACCATAACCTGCCAGTGCTGATGTGCATATCTGACCCTGAAGTAGGTGGCTGCAAATGCATATATATGCTATCCCCCACCTGACAGGTAGTAATAGATGTACATACCTCTGTATAAATAATGATGTCAGCACCCTATAAATACTGCAGGTGCAGAACAGATGCCCAGTAATTTGGATAGTGCACTCTGCTAATGCGTCTCCCTCAAGTGTCATAATATAGTTCGGTAGGGGTTTGAATCCTGCAAATGCTGTGTGTGTGGGTGGGGGGGGGTTAGTGTATGTGCAATTCTGTGTGAGAGAAATGTCCCTTTTGGCAACAAGGAGAACGCACTACATGATGCACATTCCCCTTTCTAAACACCGATGATGTCAGCACCCTATAAGTACAGCCGGAGAAGAGAAACCTCCCAGTAATGCAAATAGCACACTTGGCTACTGCGTCTCATACTAGTGTTATCACATAGTTAGGTAGGGGTTTGAATCCTGCAAATGGTAAGTGTGTGTGTGTGTGGGGGGGTGGAAGTAGGGTGTGGGCAATTACATGTATGAGAGAACTGACACTTTTGGCAACCAGTACAACACACCAGCTGCTGCATATTCCAATCTCTAAGCAGAGATGATGTCAGCACCCTACAAGTACTGCAGAAGAGGGCAAATCTCCCAGTAATGCAAATAGCATGCTCTGCTACTGCGTCTCTCACTACTGTCATAGCACAGTTAGTTATGGCTTTGAATTCCACAAATGCCATGTGTGTTTTTGTCACACAGAATGCCCATGTGTGTGGGTTGTTGTTCACAATAATGCATGACATCAATTAAACCAGTAATGGCAATGCACACATATGATGTATGTGTGTGCCAAATACACATATATACCTGTGACCTTCAATAGTTCCCATGTCTGATGCCTGCCACATGTGAATACATGGTATTTGCACTGGATAACATTATGACTGTGGTTTTCTGTGCGGGTGCTACATGTGGTATGTGTATATACAGTGTGAGTTGTATATGGTATCATCCTAGCAGCGAGGGATACACATCTGGTCTGGGGCATATAGTCTACATGTTGATGAACAGGTGCTGCATGTTTTCACCTGTTGTGGGAGTGTTAACAAGTTGTTCCATAGCAATGCAGTGACTACATGCTATGACCTTTCAGCTAGGGTGTTGTAGCTACAGTAATTCATCAGCATTCAGTAATACTTCAGCATTCTTGGTGAGGGTATGATGCCAACCAAGGTCAGGGTCATACCAGCCTGTGCCACATTCTCAGAGAGCCCTTCTATGTTCCCTATCATGTAGTCCAGGGAGGTACATCACAGGTCAGCCATAGTGGCACGGACAATGACTGAGTCATATGTGTCCATTCCTCTGACTGACCTGTATGCTTGTGTTATGTGGTGGACCACAGTGCCCCACGGGCATATCACTGTGACCTTCACCTTGTCCAGCCTGGTGAGCGGGACCTCACTGTACCGGACAATAAAGGTACCTAACACAACTGCAGCAGGTGTGTTGTCTAGCCGTACAGGCTGTGACTGTTTGGCACACAAGATTTGTGTGCTATGTGTTACACGTGCTGTGTTCCAGCTTAACGTAGGCCTGTGTGCCAGCTGCAGAGGTGTCTGCTGCTCAGGCAGGATGCAATTCTGAGGCTCCAAGAACACTGGGGGTGTGTTCATGTGTTTGGATTGCTGTCAGTGTAGGTCTACATCAGACTGGTATTGTAGTCACTGTAGTATTTCATGCCACCTGACAGGTTATGCCAGTACTGTGTTCAGAGTGCTTAGTCCCCAGTTTGGCTATGTGGTTGCATCTCACACATGTGTTGTACATCCATGGGTAGGGGAGAGGGTTGACTGTGTACATGTGGCAGCTGTGACATTGCCACTTGACTCACATATTCTACAACTGTACCATAGAGGTCACTGACAAGTGACCTTTGCACATGCTACCATAGTATTGTGATTGCCATGGTGATTAACAGCACATAGGGCCAATGGGGAACAAGGTACAGAAGGTGAGTATGTGAGGGTGTAGTGCCTGTGATTAGTTAGCGCTGGCATATATGACTGCTCACGTGGTCAAATGCCAGGTAAGTCATATGCAATGTGTCACAGGCAATGTACATGCAAACAGGACAAACAGTGACGTTCTGTCAAGTGAGACATAGACATACATATAGTAAGCTATGCAGATGTCACTAGGAATCCACAGAAGCTCTGTAAATCTGCATTGCAGGTGGAATCAGTGTTCCAGGGTAACTGCAAGCAAACATGCATGCAAACAAAGCTACAGTAAGCAGGGCTGCATGTAGTCCATTGTACAACAAACAAGCTGTACCACTTCCAGTAGGTAACAGTGCAAATATGCAGGCACTATACACATGTACATGGAAATACACAGGTCGGATGGCCAGGGTCCAGTGTCAGTGCACACAAGTGTACAGACCATGTACCGTCAGGATGTACAATAACCGGATGGAAACCCAGGTGCTCATACCTGCACTAATACACGTCAAATAACAGACACTGAGCCTTCACTCAGTGGTTCCATACTTAGTAGGATGTATGCTACCTGTCCTGCCACCACAGTATCCCTGACATTTATGGGGACTCTCCCTCCTGTGAAAGTTAGTTTTGTGTGTTGGGGCTGTCTAGCATGGTATGAGATGTGAGCTTGCAGTGCTAGGGTGCTCCTGTGTGTCCTGTACCAGTCGTGTAGTACTGCACACATATCAACATCCTCAAACATTCGCATTGCAGAGTGCAGTGTGGGCAACATGCCACTTTCAGTTTACATGTCCATCATTGCGTATCAATACTTTCATTACCTTATCCCCTGTGCTACCTATGTATGTGGCCTTCTGTTGACATCCTTACCACAAGTATGCAAACATGTGCAGATGATACACTATGGTACTTACCATGGGTGAAGAAAACAGTACAAGACAATCATACCCTTACTGCATCAGGCATGCTGGGATATACCCACAATTATATCAGCACACTGTACTGTTAACAACATGATACTATTACTACACGTCTATGTAGTCACCCTGTGCATCAGCAACATGTTAACCTGTACCTGCACTGATGTTACAGATTACATGAGGTGGCACAGTTTCATCATATGCACAGGGTGTGAACTTGGTATGCCTGAGTCTGCCAATGATACCACCAACTGACATGTATGTGTATGTGTGTTGGTGAGGGACAGCAGTACATGGTGGGGCAATATTGATGCAGTGTGTGCGTGTATGTGGTAGCCCTAGGTGTTGCCAATTCGCATGTGTGTATGGATGCACACAGTTCCACCTCATGGCTGCCATATACCAGTGTTTGTGGACAGCCACAGACTGTACCTGCCATGTCATACAGATCAGTGTCTCTGGCCACGGACATGGTACCTGTGCCTTGCAGGGGTGCTACGGACCATATCCAGTACTAATCCAGACTGGGTACTGTCATCAGAAGCAGGTGTTCATTGACTGGACACAGATCCCTGTTGGGCCTGTCCAGAGCTACGTGCACGTGGTCTCCTGGGGCGGTCTGATGACAGCACAGACCCAGCATTGCTGGGGCTGCTGCTGGCACTTTGGGGGCGGCCACGGCCCTGCTGTCATCCGCGATGACTGCCAGATGCTGCTGTTGCTGGCATACGCCCACGTCGATGCCTCAACCATCCACCATTGCCCTGGCTCATGGACATGTAGTTGTGGAACTGATCTAATAGGTCCCCACAATGTCTGTCTATGACATCGGTGAAATTACGGATGGCAGCCACAATGTCACGCATACTGTCACTCATTGCTGTGCGACATGCTGTCAGCTCCCTCAGACCCTGTCTGGTGTACCATTCCATACGTGGCTGTGCTTGCATGACAGCCCGAAACATAGCTGAGGTTGTAAGACCTCTGTGGGCACGTCTGACAGGCAGCACGCCCACGGATGCCACGAGAACCCCTGGACATCTGTCTGTGTGGTACCATCTCAGGCCATGCCCATGGCTGCTGTGTGGGGAAGCATGTGCCACAGATACCACATTACCTTGGTCAATGCCCACTGTATCCTGTCCATCACCTAGGGACATTGGTGACAAAGGATGTATTGAAAGGATGATCAGCAAGATTGATGGGGTTGACAGCTGTGTATTGTCAATTGGCTGACCAATGACGGACCCTGGCACATCTTCCTGTGCCATTACACAGATGTCATCATTATCAGTACCTGTGGCACCTGATTCAGGTTCCCTGCT